>NC_057419.1:52657703-52868664 GCF_019320065.1 Cervus canadensis
ATGTATGGATGTGAGAGTTGGACTATAAAGAAAGCTGAGTGCTGAAGAACTGATGCTTTTGAACTGTGGTGTTGGAGAAGACTCTTGAGAGTCCCTTGGATTGCAAGGAGATCCAACCAGTCCATCCTATCAGTCCTGGGTGTTTATTGGAAGGACTGATGTTGAAGCCGAAACTCCAATACTTTGGCCACCTGATGCGAAGAGCTCATTGGAAAAGACCCTGATGCTGGGAAAGATTGAGGGCAGGAGCAGAAGGGACGACAGAGTATGAATTGGTTGGATGGCATCAGCAACTCAATGGACATGAGTTTGTGTAAACTTTGGGAGATGGTGATGGGCAGGTAGGCCTGGCGTGCTATGGTTCATGGGCTCGCAAAGAGTCAGACACGACTGAGTGACTGAACTGAACTGATACATCATATCTGAAAGTGAAAGTTGTTCAGTCGTGTCTGACTCTTTGCAACTGTACAGTCCATGGAATTCTTCAGGCCAGAGTACTGGAGTGGGTAGCCGTTTCCTTCTCCAGGGGATCTTCCCAATCCAGGATTGAACCCAGGTCTCTCACATTGCAGGCAGATTTTTTTATCAGCTGAGCCACCAGGGAAGCCCACATCATGTCTAGTTTTCAACAAAAACTTACAAGGGGAGGTAAAAGGCAAAACAAAATGGAATGCTGACTGGTAAGAGTGTTTTGCACATTTACAGCTTTGAGCCATATGGTAACAATTTGTCTACACAGGTTATACAAATAATATGATTTATGTTGAACACCTAATTTTTCTTGGAATTAGATAGCAATAATGGTTTTATTACATCTGTGAATGTAGTAAATGCCCTTGAATCATACACTTTTAAATGGTTCATTTTATTTATATGAATTTTACCTCAATAAAAAACAATAGCAATTTTTATAATAAGGCAAATGATTTTAATAAACATTTCTCATAAAAGCCATATAACTGGCTATTAAACATATGGAAAAATTCTCAACATCAGTAGTTCTTAGGGGAATGCAATCAAAACCATGATGTGATACTACTTCACACCCACTAGGATAGCTATAATCAAAAAGATAGATAATGACAACAGTTGGTGAGGATGTAAGGAATTAAAACACTCCTGTATTTCTGGTGAATATGTAAATCAGTGCAGTTTCTGTGAAAATCAATTTAACAGTCCCTCATAAAGTGAAAAAGAGAATTATTATATAGTCCAGCAAATCTGCTCCTAGATATATACCCAAGAAAAATAAAAACTATGTTTTATTTTCACATGATGTTTATAGTAGCATAATTCATAACAGTCAAAAAGTGGACACAACCCAAATGTTCATCAAGTGATGAATGGGTAAGTATAATGTACACCCGTTCAATGAAATATTATTCTACAATAAAAAGAAATTAAGAACTAATATTCATTACAACATAGATAAATCTTTAAAGTAATATTCCCAATTTTAAAAAAATCACAAAAAATAAAATAATATGAGGAGACAAAGCAAGCATCAAAACAAGATTCAGATACGGTAGAAGGTGTGTTAATAGAACTTCCAAAATTGAAATGCAAAGAGAAAAAAGAATGAAAAAGCCATAACAGAATATCTAAGAACTGGGGAAAATTAGAAAATGTGTAACATTTGTGTAATAGGAATACCAGAAAGAAAGTAGAGAAAGGAAAAGAAGAAATATTTAGAGTAATAATGGCTGGGAATTTTCCAATATTAATGACAGACAGCAAATCATAGATTCCAGAAGCTCAGAGAACACTATGCTGATTAAATATCAAAGGATCTGTACATAGGCATATCACATTCAAACTGCAGAAAGTCAAAGATAATAAGGAAATTTTAAAAGAAGCCGGAGGGGGGGGGACTTTACCTGTAGAGGAGCAAGTGTAAGAATCACATCAGTCTTCTCTTCAGAAATAATACAAGCTCAAAGAGAGTAGAGTGAAACATTTAAGTTTTGAAAGAGAAAAATCTATTCTTTCAGAGTTTTTCATCCTTCAAAAGTGAAGGAAAGGTAAAAGTTGGCTCCTCAAACCAAAGGAAAGTGTAGCAATTTGTCACTAGTAAACCTTCCATGTGAGAAATGTTAAAAGAAGAAGAAGGAAAGTGATATGTCAGAAACTCAGATGAAAGAAAAGTGTTAGAGAATAAACGAAGATACAATAACATTGAATTTTTCTTATTCCTAGTCAGTCTAACAGATAGGAATTTATTCAAAATAACAATAATAATAACAATGTATTTGGTGATCATAGCTTATGGATAGGTGAAATGAATGACAGCAATGTTATAAGGAATGAGTGGGAGGAATTGGGAATACTTTGTTATAAAATATCCACACTTCTTGTGAATAAATATTATTTTATTTTATGATATTTTCAAGTGGACTTAGATTAATTGTAAATGTATACTGCAAACTCTAGGGAAACTACTAAAAATACAAAAGAAATATAATTGATATGCTAAGAAAGTAAAGAAAATGGAATAATACAAAATGCTCTATTAAAATCAGAGGAAGCAGAGGAACAGAAGATAAAATAAGAAAAACTAGTTTAGAAGTCATTGAAATTGAAGACAGAAAATTTACAGAAAAAAATTAACAAAACTATAAGTTGATTCTTTGAAAAAACTGGCAAAATTACTGAACTACTCAGCAGATTTCCACAAAAAAGGAAAGAAGACATGAATTACTTATATTAGAAATAAAAGAGAAGTTATCACTGCTGATCACTGGTATTAAAAGGATAATAAAGGAATATGGACAACTCTCTGTCCACAAATTTGATAACGTATATATAAGGGACAAATTCTTGAAAGACAGAAACTACCAAAACTCACACAATGAGGAACAGATATATCCATTATATAAATTAAGTCAATAGTTGATAACGTTCCAAAACAGAAAACACAAGGCTCAGATGGTTTCTCTGGTGAATCTACCAAACATTCAAGAAAGAAAGAAATGAATTCATTTGAATCAGTTCTAATGAGATGGATGAAACTGGAGCCCATTATACAGAGTGAAGTAAGCCAGAAAGATAAACACCTCTTTCATCACTTTAAGTATGTCCTGCCATTCCCTTCTGGCCTGAAGACTTTCCTTTGAAAGATCAGCTGTTAACCTTATGGGAATCCCCTTGTGTGTTATTTGTTTCTTTTCCCTTGCTGATTTTAATATTTGCTCTTTGTGTTTGATCTTTGTTAATTTGATTAATATATGTCTTGGGGTGCTTCACCTTGGGTTAATCCTGTTAAATCTCTGGGTTTCTTGGACTTGGGTAACTATTTCCTTCCCCATTTTAGGGACGTTTTCAACTATTATCTCCTCAAGTATTTTCTCATGCCCTTTCTTTTTGTCTTCTTCTGGGACTTCTATGATTCGAATGTTGGGCTGTTTAACATTCTTGCAGAGGTCTCTGAGGTTGTCGTCATTTCTTTTAATTATTTTTCCTCTCTGCTTCATTTATTTCCACCATTCTATCTTCCACCTCACTTATCCTATCCTCTGCCTCAGTTATTCTACTGTTGGTTCCCTCCAGAGTGCTTTTGATACCAGTTGTTGCATTATTCATTATTGATTGACTCTTTTTAAATTTCTTTTAGGTCCTTGTTAAACATTTCTCGCGTCTTCTTAATCCTTGACTCTAGTCCTTTTATCTGTAACTCCATTTTGTTTCCAAGATTTTGGATCATCTTTGCTATCATTATTCTGAATTATTTTTTCAGGTAGACTCCCTATCTCCTCCTCTTTTGTTTGATTTGGTGGAAATTTATCATGTTCCTTTACCTGCTGAATATTTCTCTGCCTTTTCATTTTGTTTAGATTTTTGTGCTTGGAGTGGCCTTTATGTAGGCTGGAAGGTTGTGGTTCCTCTTTATTGTGAAGGTTGCTCCCTGTGGGTGGGGTTGGAGTATTGTCTTGTCAAGGTTTCCTGATTAGGGAAGCTTGTGTCGGTGTTCTGGTGGGTGGAGCTGGATCTCTTCTCTCTGGAGTGCAGTGAAGTGTCCAGTAGTGAGTTTTGGGGTGTCTAGGGGTTTGGTGTGACTTTGGCCAGCCTGTATTTTAATGCTCAGGGCTGTGTTCCTGCATTTCTGGGGAATTAGTGTGGTATGTCTTGCTCTGGAACTTATTGGCTCTTGGGTGGAGCTTGGTTTCAGTGTAGGTATGGAGGCTTTTGAATGAGCTCATGTCAATTAATGTTCCCTGAAGTAAGGAGTTTTCTGGTGTTCTCAAGTTTTGGAGTTAAGCCTCCTGCCTCTGTCTTTCAGTCTTCTTACAGTAGCCTCAAGACTTCTCCATCCATACAGCACAGATGATAAAACATCTAGGTTAACGGTGAAAAGATTCTCCACAGTGAGCAACACCCAGAAGGGTTCACAGAGTTACATGGAGAAGAGAAGTGGGAGGAGGGAGATAGAGGTGACCGGGAGGAGAAGAGGGGGAGTCAAAAGGGGAGAGAGAGCAATCTAGCCAGTAATCAGTTCCCTAAGTGTTCTCCACAGCCAGGAACACACAGAGAGATTCACAGAGTTAAGTAGAGTAGAGAAGGAGGAGGGAAGAGGTGGAGGTGACCTGGGGAGAAAATGGAGAGTCAAAAGGGGAGAGAGCAATCAAGCCAGTAATCACACCCCTAAGTAAAAATGGGTACTGAAGATTAGATTCTTAATGGTACAAATACCCAAAAGCAAAGATTAAAAATCTAGATTAGAGATTAGACTCTCAAAATACAATATTAAAATACATAACAAAATCAATCACAAAAATTAAAATATACATATGAAATTTGATTTAAAAATAGGGTCTTTTTTTGAAAGATAATAGTAGGTTAAAAACACAAATTAAAGGAGTAATAAAGAACTTAAAAATAAAATTTAAAAAAATTTAAAAAAATGATAATAGTAAAAATACATCTAGGAATTTCTCTGGAGCTGTTGAGGGCAGTGTGGGGTCAGTTCAGTTTCAGATAGTTCCTTGTTCCAGGTTATACTTCTTCTCAAGGTCTATAGGCCCCTTCCAATGCTTAGTCAATGTTAACTACAGGGTTTTAATCTGTTGCTCCTATCATTTCCAGAGCAGTTCCCCCTTCTTCATGTTTTTGTTTGTTTGTTTGTTTGTTTCCTCTGTTTGCAAGTCTCTTCAGTATCTAATTTCTGCCCTGACACAAGGGGGCAAAGGTGGTCACTTATTTTGTCTAACTTGTTCAGTTGTGTTGTGTGGAGGGAGGAACACTGCAAACAAATATCACTGGAGTGTGTGGGGAGTGCGCGCAATGTACGGACCACACTGGGTTCGCCCCAGCTCATGGCAGTGTGTTCTTTCCCAGTCTACACTGCTTACGCTCCAGGTTGCTCTGTCCAAAGCGGACCCTGTGTTTTGTGCACTTCCCAGGTTTAAGCTGCTCAGGTTCAGGTTCAGGTTCTCAGGTACTCCACAAAGGCACAAACTTGGCTAGGCATGCATTTTGTGCCCTTCCCAGGTCCGGGCAGCTCAGGCGACCAGGTGCTTGGTGAGTGCATTGTACTAGGTGGGTCGTGTGTCTTAATCACCTCCCCAGTCCCAGCCACTCGGTTTCCTGGGTGCACTACAAGAGGGCCATCTCAGGTGTGCTGTGTGTCTCCTCTGGGGAGCTGGTCTCAGGCTGCAGCCCTTCTGGCAGATGTCAACCATCCAGGATCCCAGGAAGACTTGGTTAGTAACTGGGAGCCTGCTCACAGTTTGGTGCAGGTTGCCCTCTCTGGAGCCGAGATTGCCTCTTGCCTTCTGGCTCTGGCTCTCGCTTGCCTGCCTCTCTCCCTCCAGCCAGGGGAGGGGCCAGTCCGCAGCTGGCTAGCTCTCCTTTGGTATTCGCTCAATCCTTTGTTCTGTGAGTGGGCCAGGCTGTGCCTTAGGTTAGAGCTTTTCGTGGGAAAGTTCTCTCGCTCTCTTTTATTTCTCTCTCTCTGGCTATCCCACAGTTTGGGTTGCAATCTCACATTAGCTGCCTGAGATTGTCCTCAGGGAATTCAGGCCTGGTCCTTAACTAAGCATGCAACCCCCTCCTCTGTCCAGCCCCTGCTTGCTGGTGGCAGATGTGAGTGTCTGGGCCACTTCTCCACTGAGAGTTGCGGTTAGGCACGTATTCTGTGGGGGTTTTTTTTTTTTTCCTCTTGGTTATGCTGCCCTCTGAGATTCCAAAATTCCCCACAGACCCGCCGGTGAGAGGGTTTCCTGCTGTTTGTAAACTTCTTCCCCTTTGCAACTCCCTCCCCAGGACGTTCTCTGTCCCTAACTCTTGTCTCTTTTTTTGTATTTTATATTTTGTTCTACTTCCTTTTGAAGAGAATGGGCTGCCTTTCTGGGTGCCTGGTGTCCTCCGCCAGCGTTCAGAAGTTGTTTTGAGGAAGTTGCTCATCATTCAAATGATCTTTTGATAAATTTGTGGGGGAGAAAGCAGTCTCCCCATCCTATTCTTCTGCCATCTTAGAACCAACCTCTGACCTGACGTCTTTACTATAAAGTTGCAGTAATCAAGATAGCATAGTATTGGAAAATAAAAAGATAAATTGATCGATGGAACAGAATAGAGATAATTACTGTAATGTTATAGTAATCAAGACAGTGTGGAAGTGTCAAAGTGATAGATAAGAATAGAATAGGAAGTCCAGAAATACATCCACAAAAATATGGCCATTTGTTTTTTTACAAAGGTGCAAGAACAATTCAATAAAGAATGGATAGTCTTTTCTACAGTGTTAGAATAATTGGATATTCATAAACAAATAAGTGGACCTTTATCTAAACCTTACATAAAAATTACCTCAAAGTAGATCATAGATCCACTCTAAAACTTTCAGAAGGAATCATAGGTGAAAATCTTGTGGCTTGAGGTTAGATGGAAAGTTCCTAGACACAGTAACAAAAGTGAGATCTGTAAAAGAAAATGTAGACAAGTTGGAATGCATCAGAATAAGAAACTGATACATAGAAGACACTACTAAGAGTAAGAAAAAGCAAGCTACAGATTGGGAAAATATAGTTTCAAATCATTTATCCAACAAAGGGCTTATATTCAGAATACATAGTGACATATAAAACTCTCAAACTCAACAATAAATCAAAAAACCTAACTTTTAAAAGTGAAGGTGGAGGGGGGGACTTGAACAAATATTTCACCATCTGGATATGAGGATGTCAAATTAGCACATAAAAGATACTCAATATCTTCGACTATTAGGAAAATGTAAGTTAAAAACCATGTTGAGATAACCACTACACATGTATTATAATGGCTGAAATAAAAATTACCAACAATACCAATTGGTGAAAGTGTCAAGCAACTGAAGCTCTCATACAATTCTTATGGGAATGCAAAATAGCCACTATGGAAAATGGTATGGCAGTTTTTTCACAAAATTAAACGTTGATTTACCACATGACTTGGAAATCTGATTCCTAGAGAAATGAAGAACAGCAATAACAACTATATTCACACATAAATCTATACATGAGTATTTAGAGCAGCACTATTCATAATCACCAGGAAGAAGGGGGTAAATTCAGATGGCTTTCCACAGGTGAATAGATAAACTCTTGGACATCCATACAATGGAATATTATTCAGCAGTCAAAAGGAATTAACTACTGATACATGCAACAACTTAGATGAATTTCAAAGACATCATGCTGAGTGAAAGAAGCCAAGTCACAAAAGGTTACATATTGTATGATTCCTTTTATATGACAGTCTTGAAAAGACGTAACTATAGTAATAAAGAATAGATCAGTGGCTTCCAAGGGAGTGATTGTGTGTGTTTATACATAAAGGCAGAACTTGAACTTATTTTTGGTGGTAGTGGAACCATTTAACCTCCTTATTGTGGTGATGATATGTGGAGAACTTTTTAAAAAGTTAAAGAACAAAGATGGTAATTGATTTCTTTAAAAATAAACAAAACTTCCCCTAAAACAAAGTCAGGATTACTCTGGCTGCTGTTTAAAGATTTGACTGTAGGAGTCAAGTATAGAATTAGGGAGAATGGCTGGGAAGCTTCTAAAATAGTCTAGTCTAAAAATCTTGATAAGTTGTACTAGTGTAGCAATGGCGGGCTGAGTGAAATTTGATTGAATTTGAGATATACTTTGGAGGTGGAGCCAGTAGGACAAGATGACAGATTGGACAGAGTAATAAGTGGAAAAAGTGCATTTCCTTTCATTATCTTTCTTGGAACAGCATTACAGAGATTGATTGACATCATTATTTTATCCTGCATTTATCCATTAGGTAAACTTTCTTTATTAAGCTTTGTTCAGGGTGTTGAAGGTCCAGAAATTATTAACATAGAGATCATTAAGACAAATTTCTTGTTTTCAAAGATCTCAAGCTTTAGTCAGAGACAGATATACAAAGGGGAATTTATAGTATGGTGTGAAAAGACTTATATGATGGAGTTAAGCCCTGGGGAGTGTGGAGCACTTAACAGTGGCACTTATTTCATGCTTGACTCATTTGAGTCCTCTCAAAGAAGGCTTTCTGTTTACTTGGCAGTGGAAGATAATAGCATCAGTTGTAAAGTATTTTTTATTTAATAAACTCTATTGTAAGCATACATTCATTTGTTTAACAAACATTTCAATATCAGCTACAACACTTACATGCTAGGCAGTGAAAAACATCCATATGTAAGTAACATATGATTCCTTTATTCAAGAAGTTTGAAATCTAGAAGAGATAATGGTACAAATATACAAATAACTGTAAAGTGGGGTAGAAAACAAAGAATACTATAAAAAAGACAAATGGAAATCCCAGTTTCCATATTTCTTATTTGTTTGATTTTGGCTCAATCACTTAACCTCACAGAACGATAGTTTCCTCAACTTTAAAATGGTGTAACACTACTTACCATGTAGAATCTTTGGGGTGATTGAATGTGAAGATACCTATCATAATGCCTGCAATAATTCTGAGGTTGGAACTCAGCATATGCCATGGAAACAAGTTTTGTGGATGAAGTGACACAGAAGTTGTGGCATGGAGCTAGTTATTGACAAGTGGAATATTGGGAGGCCAAAACCAAGAATGTGCCTCCCTTAACATCTACTCCAGAATAAACTAAACCTCATCATTTATGCCTCTGGCTACTGAACAACTTCCTCACTTCTGTTTGTTTTTGTTCTGTTAAATGTAAGACCAGAAACTATAAAATTCTTAGAGGAAAACATAGGCAGAACACTGTCTGACACAAATCACATCAAGATCCTCTATGACCCACCTCCTAGAGTAATGGAAATAAAAAAACAAAAATAAATGAATGGGACCTAACTAAACTTAAAAGCTCTTGCACAACAAAGGAAACTATAAGCAAGGTGAAAGACAAGCCTCAGAATGGGAAAAAATAATAGCAAACAAAACAATTGACAAAGAATTAATCTGCAACATATACAAGTAGCTCATGTGACCTAACAGAAGCAGAAGATATTAAGAAGAGGTGGCAAGAATACACAGAAGAACTGTACAAAAAAGATCTTCACAACCCAGATAATCACGATGGTGTGATCACTCACCTAGAGCCAGACATCCTGGAATGTGAAGTCAAGTGGGCCTTAGGAAGCATCACTACAAACAAAGCTAGTGGAGGTGATGGAATACCAGTTGAGCTATTTCAAATCCTGATGCTGTGAAAGTAGCCAAAAATGATGCTGTGAAAGTGCTGCACTCAATATGCCAGCAAATTTGGAAAACTCAGCAGTGGCCACAGGACTGGAAAAGGTCCGTTTTCATTCAAATCCAAAAGAAAGGCAATGCCAAAGAATGCTCAAGCTACTGCACAATTGCACTCATCTCACACGCTAGTAAGGTAATGCTCAAAATTCTCCAAGCCAGGCTTCAGCAATACATGAACCGTGAACTTCCAGATGTTCAAGCTGGTTTTAGAAAAGGCAGAGGAACCAGAGATCAACTTGCCAACATCCGCTGGATCATTGAAAAAGCAAGATAATTCCAGAAAAACATCTATTTCTGCTTTATTGGCTATGCCAAAGCCTTTGACTGTGTGGATCACAATAAACTGTAGAAAATTCTGAAGGAGATGGGAATACCAGACCACCTGACCTGCCTCTTGAGAAACCTGTATGCAGGTCAGGAAGCAACAGTTAGAACTGGACATGGAACAACAGACTGGTTCCAAATAGGAAAAGGAGTAAGTCAAGGCTGTGTATTGTCACCCTGCTTATTAAACTTGTTTCATGAGAAATGCTGGGCTGGAGGGAGCACAAGCTGGAATCAAGATTGCCGGGAGAAATATCAATAACCTCAGATATGCAGATGACATCACCCTTGTGGCAGAAAGTGAAGAAAAACTAAAGAGCTTCTTGATGAAAGTGAAAGAGGAGAGTGAAAAAGTAGGCTTAAAGCTCAACATTCAGAAAACTAAGATCATGCCATCTGGTCCCATCACTTCAAGGCAAATAGATTGGGAAACAGTGAAAACAGTGGCTGACTTTATTTTTCTGGACTCCAAAATCACTGCAGATGGTGACTGCAGCTATTAAATTAAAAGACGCATACTGCTTGGATGAAAAGTTATGACCATCCTAGACAGCATATTAAAAAGCAGAGACATTACTTTGCCAACAAAGGTCCATCTAGTCAAGGCTATGGCTTTTCCAGTGGTCATGTATGGATGTGAGAGTTGGACTATAAAGAAAACTGAGCACAGAAGAATTGATGCTTTTGAACTGTGGTGTTGGAGAAGACTCTTGAGAGTCTTGGACTGCAAGGAGATCCAACCAGTCCATCCTAAAGGAGATCAGTCCTGGGTGTTCATTGGAAGGACTGATGTTGAAGTTGAAACTCCAATACTTTGGCCACCTGATGCGAAGAGCTGACTCATTTGAAAATTCCCTGATGCTGGGAAAGATTGAGGGCAGGAAGAGAAGGGGACGACAGAGGGTTAGATGGCTGCATGGCATCACCGGCTCGATGGACATGGGTTTGGGTGGACTCCGGGTGTTGGTGATGGACAGGGAGGCCTGGTGTGCTGCAGTTCATGGGGTCACAAAGAGTCAGACATGACTGAGCGAGTGAACTGAACTGAACTGAACATGAGGCTCAATATCAGGAGAAAAAAAAAAAAAACAATCAAAAAGTGGGCAGAAAACCTAAACAGACATTTTCCCAAAGAAGACATACATAAGGCTGATAAACATATGCAAAGATGCTCAACATCACTCATTATTAGAGAAATGCAAATCAATTTTACAGTGATGTTTCATCTCATACCAGTCAGAATGGCCATCATCAAAAAATGTACAAAGAGTAAATGCTGGAGATGGTTTGGAGAAAATGGAACCCTATTACACTATTGATGGGAGTACAAACTGTTTTTCACTTTTTATAGTGATATAATTTACAAATCATAAAATCACACTTTGAATGTGTATAATACAATGTTTAGTATATGCAAAGCTAAAATTTTCATCACCTCAGAAAGAAATGCCTCAGATTTACACTTCAGGAAAGATGAATAGACATACATTTCCATATTCCCCAAATTAAATACAGATAAAATCATGTACATTATATTTAAAGTAAAAATTAGATGCATTGAAAAAGTGAAATAAAGAAGACAGTACAGGAGTCCTTTCCCACAAGGGGTCAACAGAAACCAAGTGGAGAACCTGAACTTCCACATCTAGCTGGCAGCAATGAGGTGGCACAAAAAGAGTTGTGTCACAGACTTTCTAAAACGTAAGGTTCTGATTTTCAAAACAGAATACCAGAAACATCTATGTTACAATTGAAAATCAACGTAACAAAACCAAGATTTCAACTTGAATGACAAAAACCAATCAACAGATGCTAATAAGATGACACAGATGTTAGATTTATTTGACAAATATTTTAAAACAATTGTCATAAAAATGAGTCAATGAGTAATCATGAACATAATTGAAAAATGAAAACAAAAGAAAACAAATTTCATTCTTGGATATTTATCCCAGAGAAATGAAAATTTATATACACACAATAGCCTGTATACAATTGCTCATACTAGATTTATTTGTAATAAGTGCAAAAAGGTAAATAAATGCCCAAATGGGTGAATGGTTAAACAAAATGTGGTACATCAATAGTATGGAATACTATGTGGTAATAAAAAGTTATGAACTATTGATGTATGCCACCACTTGGATGGATCTCATGGGCATTTCACTAAGTAAAAAAAGGATAGCTTCAAAAGATGACATACTGCATTATTCTATTTATACAACAGTCTTGAAATGACAAAACTATAGAGATGGAAAATAGACTACCAAAGAATAAGGATTTGGGGAATAGAGTTGGTAGATATAATCATAAAGCGGTGACATGAGGGAGATAGTTGTAGTGATGGAATAGTTTTGTATTCTTGATTGTAATGGTGTTTACACGGATCTACACATGTGATAAAATGACACAGAATTACAGTTGATCATTGAACAACATGAGTTTGAACTGTGAAGGTCCACATACATGTGGATTTTTTTCAATAGTAAATACTACAGTACTATATGATCTGTGCTTGGTTGGATCCAAGGATGTAGAACCATGGGTATGAAGGAACCATGGATTCAATGTAACTGCATATACTGAGGGCCAGCTATAAGTTATTTATGGATTTTTTACTTCATGGAAGGTTAGCCCTCCTAACCTCCATGTTGTTTAAAGGTTAAGTGTACAGACACACTTTTTAGCAATGTTAACTTCTTGCTTTTAATATTGTACTATAGTTACATAAGTTATAAACATCAGAGAAAACTGGGTGAGGAGTATATGGAATATCTTTCTACTATCTTTGCAACTTCCCATGGATCTTAATTTTTTTAAGTTTTATGTGTACAAAATAATCCCTATTACACATTAACAGTTACTCCCCATTTGCCAGTCCTTCCTCACTCCAGCCCTAAATATATGGTCTTTTGCGACTAGCTTCTTTCACATAACATAATGTTTTTAAGGTTCATCTACATTGTACCACATACTACTAGTTCATTCCCTTCTGTTGCCAAATATTCTGTCATAGAAGTATGCCTTTTTTTTTTCATTCACCAGTTGATTGAAGTTTTGTTTGTTTCTACTTTTTGACTATTATGAATAATGCTGCTATGAACATTCATGTAAAAGTTTTTGTGTAGAATTTTTTCAATTCTCTTAGGTAAATATTGATATCTAGGAGAAAGTTTGCTAGATCATATGGTAACTCTATGTTTAAGATTTTGAGAAACTATCAAGAGTTTTTCAAAGTATTTGAACCATTTTACATCTCCACTAGTAATATATGAGATTTCCAATATCTCCACATCTTCACCAATGCTTATTTTTTGTTTTTTTGATTATAGGTGACTGGTGAGTGTGGAGCATTATCTCATTGTGATTTTGATTTGCATTTGCCTAATAACTAATCATGTTGAACATCTTTTTATATACTTATTGGCCATTATGTATATCTTCTTTAGAGAAATGCCTACTCAAAAATTTTTGCCCATTTTAAAATCAGGTTATTTGTCTTCTTAGTGTTGAGTTCTAAGAATTCATTTTGTAATTTCCACACAAGTCCTTTCTCAGGTATAAAGATTGCAAATGCTTTCTCCCATTTCATGGATTGTCTTTTCACTTTATTGATGGTGTCCTTTTGTGTAGGTAGATGATTCACATTTAAAATGATTATTGATATGGTTAGATTAATATCTACTATACTTGTAACTCTTTTGTATTGATGTTTGTTGCACTTGTTCTTTTTTCTGAAGTCAAGGAATTTCTTCATTGTCATTTTACTCACCATGGGATAGAGTTAAGAATCCCAGGCCCAATACCCAAGGCCCTTGAACTTCTGACCCCATTATTAACTTTTGCAAAGTTTTCATTTAAAACAGAGTGGCATATTTCACCAGTCTCTTGCTATGAATTCAATTTTTCTGCACCCATGCCCTCTTTCATGTTTCCTCTACAGTCTCCCTTTCACTGCAACATATACAATATACCATCTCATTTTTCCATGTATTTGAATAATAACCAAACTTAAAGACATTGTCTGGGATATATTTAATGTATATTTATTTATACTATTTTAATACTATTTATATTTGTTTATAACAGCAGCTTATGTATTAAAAGTTTATCTCATGCCAAACACTGTGCTTAATACTTGGCATGCCTTATATAATATTTAGCCTATGTTTTAAAACATTAATTCTACTGTTTTATTTCACAAACAGCCTTTGAGTGTTTAAAAGGTTATGGTTAAATAAGTCAAGACATCTAAAAGCCAAAGGGGGGTGATATAAAAAAGAAATGTCAGAATGAGTGCTAGCACACAAAAATTTCTCAATAAATATTTGTTGAATGAATGAGGTTTTTGCAAGTGTTATCTCCTCCATGAGGCTTTATAAGACCACTTTAAGTCACAAGGCTTTTTTCTTGTGAAATTTCATAGATTTACATCTGAGCCCACATATTCAGCAGATAGCTGTTTCTCCTTAGGAAAGTTCTTGTCTCATTTCTGTGATTTTCATTTGGTTTTACTATTATTTGTTTCTCTCTTCCCCCTTCTTGAAATCAGAGGGTATATTGTATAACAGCAAGAATTCATATTTGTTAATAATCTCTTCATTGACAGGGGTTGATATTGATATAAATAAAATGAAGTTTCTGTTTGTTTCTACATTGCTTTCTTGGAAACTAGATGGAAGTATGTGTTTCAAGTTTATTGTAAGTGTGATGGATTGAGAATAGGGGAGTGACATAATCTGATTTATGCTTCAAAATTTTTCCTGAAGGAGTTCTGATTCCAGGTAGATTGAGGAAATATATGCCCAGCCTTTCTCTCCAGTTGAGTATAACTATAAAACCTGGAAAGAATTTATATGCAGTTATTTGAGAACTGTGAAAAGTAAATATCAGCAGGGGAAGACTGCCAGAAATCAAAGTAACACTGAACTAATTGCAAATTTACTATTTTTCCTCTTCTGGAATATTCTGACGTAAAGTCAGTTCAACTCAAAACCTAAAAGTGAGCACCGTAGTACAGACAGAGAAAGATTATAGGAAAAAACATTATACTCTTGGATCAACAAAAGAAAATAGGAACTCTTAGAACTCAGAAAGAAGAAGAAATCCCTTGGTTCTTTTTTTCCCCCTTTTTCTCCATTTTCTCATGCCCCAGCCTACAAGTGACTCCTCAGTAGCAGATAAAGTAGCAGTGGATGTGAATGGCAACAGGAAACCAAAGGATCCAACTCTATGAAAAAAAGAAAGTTTCTGCTCTGTTCAGTGGAGCTGTGATGCTAAGAAAGCCAGGCCAAATTCCATTGATTATCCTACATGCCCTCAATTCTCCTGTTGATTTGACTCCAGGTGCAGCACAATCACAGAAGTGGGCAGTTTGGTGATGGAGGACAGAAAAGGGGAGACCCAGGAAACCAGAAAACACTAGGGAGATAGCAGATAAGGCATATGTGAAAATGATCCCATAAAAAGTGTTTTGAATTCTTGGACAAAAATCCTGACTTGATCATGCATGGGTTTTATCTCCATTAGCATCACACAGATTTTGAGAACTGAGATAATGAACAGAGTGCAGTCCAAGTTCTAGACTGACCACTGGGTGGTGCACACACAGGACAGATCTGGATAGCACTGCAAAAACTTTGAAAACTAAACTGACATTGGAACCACAGCCTACAGAAAGTAGGTCGGAAATTGTGGCTTGAACTAAACAAGGTCAAGTGTCTGCTGAAACAAAATATCAATCTTTTCTATAGGATTTAAACAAATTCTAAAGTCCCACAACAGAGTAGTTAAAATGTCCAAATTGTAATCCCAAATTACTAACATACAAAGAATGATGAAAATCTCAACTCACATAGGAAAAGAAGCAAACAAGATGGCACAAACATTGGAATTATGGCTTCCCTGGTGGCGCACTGGTAAAAGAATCCACCTGCAGTGCAGGAGACCTGGGTTTTATCCCTGGGTCAGGAAGACCCCCTGGAGAAGGAAATGGCAACACAGTCCAGTATTCTTGCCTAGGGATTCCCATGGACAGAGGAGCCTGGCAGGCTACAGTCCATGGGGTCACAAAGAGTTGGACATGACTTAGTGACTAAACAACAGCAAACAACAAAGTGTGTATTATAAAAATGCTTGAACAGAGAACTTCTGGTTTCAGTTCCAATATGCAAATAACTTAGAAATGGTCACTCCAACCTTCACAGTAAGAGTTAAACAAACTTAAAATCAACTACTTGTCTTAGATTTATCAGAGTTGAGGTAATAGAACAAACTGCTATCCTCAAATTTGGAGAGATAGAGACCTACAGAGGAACACAGCTTACAAGGAGCAGAAACTGCTGGAGCAAGGAAATGGGAGGAAGACTTAAATGATCATTTCAGTGAATTTCTAGAGTTTCCATGTGAACTATCTTGAGAATTAAAAGCACCTGAGAAATATCTAAAACGTACAAAGAACTCTTAAAACTCACCAATAAGAAAACAAACAACTCGATTAAAACACGGGATGAAGATCTTAAAAGATACCTCTTCAAAGAATATAAACAGATGGCAAATAAGCATATAAAAATATACTTCATATCATATTCCACCAGAAAAATACAAATTGAAACAAGGAGAAACCACTATACACCTATTGCAATGTCCAAAATCCAGAACACTGACAATGCCAAATGTTGGAGAAGATGTGGAGCATCAGGAATTCTCATTCATTGCTGGTGGGAAAGCAAAATAGTATAGCCAGTTTGGAAGACAGCTTGGTGATTTCTCACAAACCTCAATATACTCTTAATATATCAATTTTACCCCTTGCTATTTATTCAAAGGAGTTGAAATTCTATGTCCCACCAAAACCTGCATCTGGATGTTTATAGCAGTTTTATTCATAACCTCCAAAAACCTGGAAGCAACCTAGATGTCTTTCAGTAGGTGAATTAATGAATGAACTGTGGTACATCCAGGCAATGTAATGTTAGTCAAAGAAGATATTATTACTCCCAATTTACAGATGAGAAAACTGGGGATTGATGAACTGATATGTCCAAGGTTGTATACAATTATCTGGAAGAGTTCATATTCTAATTTAGGCCTGTCAGATGCTAAAAGCCTGTGCTCATTCTATTGTACCAAGTTCAGAAAAAGAGTGAATCAGATTCATTTAAAGATTTATTGACTTCATAATTTTATTATTTTCTAAACATTTTTATTAAATTATAATGTGCATACAGAAAAGCACATGGGTAATAAGGTAATAAATAATCACATACTGAAACTACCCATGCAACTGAAACTCATAAAGAAGCAGAACATTCTCTTTCTCCCATTCCCCAGCTCTCAAAGACCTCCTGTTCCCTTTCCAGTCACTATTACTGACCAATGAAAACCACTATCTTACTTTGATCATTATATATTAATTTTGCCTATTACTGAACTTCATATAAATGGAATTATATAGCATACTCTTTTATGCCTTTTTATGTAGCTTCTGATCAACTTTTCTCGCTGTCCATCTGTTTATTGTTTGCATGTTTAGATTATTCATTGTCATAAGCAGTCCATTGTATGCCTATAGAAGAATATATATGCATTCATTCTATTATTGGTACGTTGTACAGAGTTTAGAGCTATCACAAATGTACTGCTATAAACATTCTTGTGCATGTCATCTGGTAAATGTAACTACATTTTTGTTTGAGTAATCTTCATTGGGTAGTCGGAACTGGTAACAGGGCAGAGAAGGATGGAAATAGAGCGGTTGGAAGACTACTGCAAAAGGTCAAGCCTAAGCTGCGATTCATGGGGGTCGCAAAGAGTCAGACACAACTAAACGACTGAATTGAACTGAACTGAAGCTACTGAAGGTAAAGAAAAATACAATAATGATGGGACTGGAGAGAAAGGAATAGAACAGAAAGAAATAAAATTGCTTAGATATAGAGATCAGTTGGTGCTAAGGAATAAAATTGACAAAAAAGTCAAATATGAGAAAAAATTTTAATCTATTTAAAGAGGAAAGAAATTTGGTTACAATGCTCATTGGCAGAGGGGGTTTACATTTGTTTCAGTATTATTGAGATATAAATGACATATACCACAGTATAAGTTTAAGATGTACAACAGAATAATCTGATTTGCATACATAGTAGTCCCACTTATCTGCAGATTTGTTTTCTTTTTTTCTTGATATTTATTTATTTATTTTTTAAATATAAATTTATTGCTTTAATTGGAGGCTAATTATTTTACAATATTGTAGTGGTTTTGCCATACATTGACATTGATCTGCCACACGTGTACATGTGTTCCCCATCCTGAACCCCTCTCCCATCTCCCACCCCATCCCATCCCTCTGGGTCATCCCAATGCACCAGCCCCAAGCACCCTGTCTCATGCCTCAAACCTGGACTGGCAATCCATTTCACATATGATAATATACATGTTTCAGTGCTGTTCTCCCAAATCATTCCACCCTCGCCCTCTGCCACAGAGTCCAAAAGACTGTTCTATACATCTGTGTCTCTTTTGCTGTCTTGCATATAAGGTTATCATTACAATCTTTCTAAATTACATATCTATGTGTTAGTATACTGTATTGGTGTTTTTCTTTCTGGCTTACTTCAATCTGTATAATAGGCTCCAGTTTCATCCACCTCATTAGAACTGATTCAAATGTACTTTTTTTTAATGGCTGAGTAATATTCCATTCTGTATATATACCACAGCTTTCTTATCCATTCGTCTCCTGATGGACATCTAGGTTGCTTCATGTCCTGGCTATTATAAATAGTGCTGCAATGAACATTGGGGTACACGTGTCTCTTTCAATTCAGGTTTCCTCGGTGTGTATGCCTAGCAGTGGGATTGCTGGGTCATATGGCAGTTCTATTTCCAGTTTTTTAAGGAATCTCCACACTGTTATCCATAGTGGCTGTACTAGTTTGCATTCCCACCAACAGTGTAAGAGGGTTCCCTTTTCTCCACACCCTCTCAAGCATTTATTGCTTGTAGACTTTTGGATAACAGTCATTCTGACCGGTATGAGATGGTACTTCATTGTGGTTTTGATTTCACTTCTCTGATAATGAGTGATGTTGAGCATCTTTTCATGTGTTTGTTAGCCATCTGTATCTCTTCTTTGGAGAAATGTCTGTTTAGTTCTTTGGCCCATTTGTTGATTGGGTCGTTTATTTTTCTGGAATTGAGCTTCAGGAGTTGCTTGTATATTTTTGAGATTAATTCTTTGTTCGTTGCTTCATTTGCTATTGTTTTCTCCCATTCTGAAGGCTGTCTTTTCACCTTGCTTATAGTTTCCTTTGTTGTGCAAAAGCTTTTAAGTTTCATTAGGTCCCATTTGTTTATTTTTGCTTTTATTTCCAATACTCTGGGGGGTGGGTCATAGAGGATCCTGCTGTGATTTATGTTGGAGAGTGTTTTGCCTATGTTTTCCTCTAGGAGTTTTATAGCTTCTGGTCTTACATTTAGATCTTTAATCCATTTTGAGTTTATCTTTGTGTATGGTGTTAGAAAGTGTTTGTTTCATTGTTTTATGAGTGGCTAACCAGTTTTCCCAGCACCACTTGTTAAAGACATTGTCTTTTATCCATTGCATATTCTCGCCTCCTTTGTCAAAGATAAAGTTTCCATAGGTATGTGGATTTATCTCTGGGCTTTCTACTCTGTTCCATTGATCTATATTTCTGTCTTTGTGCCAGTACCATCCTGTCTTGATGACTGTAGGTTTGTATTAGAGCCTGAAGGCAGGCAGGTTGATTCCTCCAGTTCCATTCTTCTTTCTCAAGATTGCTTTGGCTATTCGAGTTTTTTGTTTTTTTCCCATACAAATTGTGAAATTATTTGTTCTAGTTCTCTGAAAAATGCCGTTGGTAGCTTGATAGGGATTGCATTGAATCTATAGATTACTTTGGGTAGTATACTCATTTTCACTGTATTGATTCTTCCAATCCATGAGCATGGTATGTTTCTCCATCTGTTTGTGTCCTCTTTGATTTCTTTCATCAGTGTTTTATAGTTTTCTATATATAGGTCTTTTGTTTCTTTAGGTAGATATATTCCTAAGTATTTTATTCTTTTCGTTGCAATGGTGAAAGGAATTGTTTCCTTAATTTCTCTTTCTGTTTTCTCATTGTTAGTGTATAGGAATACAAGGGATTCCTGTGTGTTAATTTTATATCCTACAACTTTACTATATTCATTGGTTAGCTCTAGTAATTTTCTGGTAGAGTTTTTAGGGTTTTCTATGTAGAGGATCATGTCATCTGCAAACAGGGAGAGTTTGACTTCTTCTTTTCCAATCTGGATTCTTTTTATTTCTTTTTCTGCTCTGATTGCTGTGGCCAAAACTTCCAAAACTATGTTAAATAGTAGTGGTGGGAGTGGGCACCCTTGTCTTGTTCGTAACTTTAGGGAAAATGTTTTTGATTTTTCACCATTGAGGATAATGTTTTCTGTGGGTTTGTCATATATAGCTTTTATTATGTTGAGGTATGTTCCTTCTATTCCTGCTTTCTGAAGGGTTTTTTTTCATAAATGGATGTTGAATATTGTCAAGGGCTTTCTCTGTATCTATTGAGATAATCATATGGTTTTTATCTTTCAATTTGTTAATGTGATGTAACACATTGATTGATTTGCAGATATTGAAGAATCCTTGCATCCCTGGGATGAAGCCCACTTGGTCATGATCTTTTAAATATGTTGTTGGATTCTGTTTGCTAGAATTTTGTTAAGGATTTTTGCATCTGTGTTCATCAGTGATATTGGCCTGTAGTTTTCTTTTTTTGTGGCATCTGTCAGGTTTTGGTATTAGGGTGATGGTGGTCTCATAGAATGAGTTTGGAAGTTTTCCTTCCTCTGTAATTTCCTGGAAGAGTTTGAGTAGGATAGGCGTTAGCTCTTCTCTAAATATTTGGTAGCATTCAACTGTGAAGCCGTCTGGTCCTGGGCTTCTGTTTGCTGGAAGATTTCTGATTACAGTTTCAATTTCCATGCTTGTCATGGGTCTGTTAAGATTTTCTATTTCTTCCTGGTTCAGTTTTGGAAAGTTGTACTTTTCTAAGAATTTGTCCATTTCTTCCAAGTTGTCCATTTTATTGACATATTGTTGCTGATAGTAGTCTCTTATGATCCCTTGTATTTTTGTGTTGTCTGTTGTGATTTCTCCATTTTCATTTTTAATTTTGTTGATTTGATTCTTCTCCCTTTGTTTTTTGGTGAGTCTGTCTAATGGTTTTTCAATTTTATTTATCTTCTCAAAGAACCAGCTTTTAGCTTTGTTGATTTTTGCTATGGTCTCTTTTGTTTCTTTTGTATTTATTTCTGCCCTAATTTTTAAGATATCTTTCCTTCTACTAAACCTGGGGTTCTTTATTTCTTCCTTTTCTAGTTGCTTTATGTGTAGAGTTAGGTTATTTATTTGACTTTTTTCTTGTTTCTTGCACATAGTGACTGCAGCCATGAAATTAAAAGACGCTTACTCCTTGGAAGAAAAGTTATAACCATCCTAGACAGCATATTAAAAAGCAGAGACATTACTTTGTCAACAAAGGTCCGTCTAGCAAAGGCTATGGTTTTTCCAGTGGTCATGTATGGATGCGAGAGTTGGACTATAAAGAAAGCTGAGCACAGAAGAATTGATGCTTTTGAACTGTGGTGTTGGAGAAGACTCTTGAGAGTCCCTTGGACTGCAAGGAGATCCAACCAGTCCATGCTAAAGGAGATCAGTCCTGGGTATTCATTGGAAGGACTGATGTTGAAGCTGAAACTCTAATACTTTGGCCACCTCATGTGAAGAGCTGACTCATTGGGAAAGACCCTGATGCTGGGAAAGATTGAGGGCGGGAGGAGAAGGGGACGACAGAGGATGAGATGGTTGGATGGCATCACTGACTAAATGGACATGGGTTTGGGTGGACTCTGGGAGTTGGTGATGGACAGGGAGGCTTGGGTTGCTATGGTTCATGGCGTCGCAAAGAGTTGAACACAACTGAGCGACTGAACTGAACTTATTTCTTGAGGTAAACCTGTGTTGCTATGAACCTTCCTCTTAGCACTGCTTTTACAGTGTCCCAAAGGTTTTGGGTTGTTGTGTTTTCATTTTCATTCGTTTCTATGCAAATTTTGATTTCTTTTTAAATTTCTTCTGTGATTTGTTGGTTTTTCAGGAGCGTGTTGTATAGCCTCAATATGTTGGAATTTTTAATAGTTTTTCTCTTGTAATTGACATCTAATCTAAATGCTTTGTGGTCAGAAAAGATGCTTGGAATGATTTCATTTTTTTTAAAACTTACCAAGGCTAGATTTATGGCCCAGGGCGTGATCTATCCTGGAGAAGGTTCCATGTGCACTTGAGAAAAAGGTGAAATTCATTGTTTTGGGGTGAAATGTCCTATAGATATCAATTAGGTATAACTGGTCTATTGCATTATTTAAAGTTTGTGTTTCCTTGTTAATTTTCTGTTTAGTTGATCTATCCATAGGTTTGAGTGGGGTATTAAAATCTCCCACTATTATTGTGTTATTGTTAATTTCCCATTTCGTACTTGTTAGCTTTTGCTTTACATGTTGTGGTGCTCCTATGTTGGGTGCATATATATTTATAATTGTTATATCTTCTTCTTGGATTGATCCTTTGATCATTATGTAGTGTCTTTCTTTGTCTCTTTTCACAGACTTTATTTTAAAGTCTATTTTATCTGATATGAGTGTTGCTACTCCTGCTTTCTTTTGGTCTCTATTTGCATGGAATATCTTTTTCCAGCCCTTCACTTTCAGTCTATATGTGTCCCGTGTTTTGAGGTGGGTCTCTTGTAGTAAACATATATAGGAGTCTTATTTTTGTATCCATTCAGCCAGTCTTTGTCTTTTTGTTGGACCATTCAATCCATTTACATTTAAGGCAATTATTGATTAGTATGATCCTGTTGCCATTTGTTTTTGGGGGTTCGAGCTTATACACCCTTTCTATGTTTCCTGTCTAGAGAAGATCCTTTTGCATTTGTTGGAGAGCTGGTTTGGTGGTGCTGAATTCTCTCAGCTTTTGCTTGTCTGTAAAGCTTTTGATTTCTTCTTCATATTTGAATGAGATCCTTGCTGGGTACAGTAATCTGGGTTGTAGGTTTTCCTCTTTCATCACTTTAAGTATGTCCTGCCATTCCCTTCTGGCCTGAAGTGTGTTATTTGTTGTTTTTCCCTGGTTTCTTTTAATATTTGTTCTTTGTGTTTTATCTTTGTTAATTTGATTAATGTGTGTCTTGGGGTGTTTCACCTTGGGTTTATCCTGTTTGGGACTCTCTGGGTTTCTTGGACTTGGGTGACTATTTCCTTCCCCATTTTAGGGACGTTTTCAACTATTATCTCCTCAAGTATTTTCCCATGCCCTTTCTTTTTGTCTTCTCCTTCTGGGACTCCTATGATTCGAATGTTGGGGCATTTAACATTGTCCCAGATGTCTCTGAAGTTGTCCTCATTTTTTAAAATTCTTTTTTCTTTTTTTCTTCTCTGCTTCTTTTATTTCTACCATTTTATCTTCTACCTCACTTATCCTATCTTCTGCCTCCGTTATTCTACTGTTGGTTCCCTCCAGAGTGTTTGTGATCTCATTTATTGCATTATTCTTTATATATTGTCTCTTTTTTATTTCTTCTAGGTCCTTGTTAAAGATTTCTTGCATCTTCTCAATCCTTGTCTCCAGGCTATTTATCTGTAACTCCATTTTGTTTTCAAGATTTTGGATCATTTTCACTATCATTATTCAGAATTCTTTATCACATAGATTCCCTATCTCTTCCTCTTTTATTTGGTTTGGTGGGCATTTATTCTGTTCCTTTACCTGCTGAGTATTTCTCTGCCTCTTCATCTTGTTTATATTGCTGTGTTTGGGGTGGCCTTTCTGTATTCTGGCAGTTTGTGGCTCCTCTTTATTGTGGAGGTTCCTCTCTGTGGGTGGGGTTGGATGGATGGCTTGTCAACGTTTCCTGGTTAGGGAAGCTTTTGTCAGTGTTCTGGTGGATGGAGCTGGATTTCTCTCTGGAGTGCAATGAAGTGTCCAGTAGTGAGTTTTGAGATGTCAGTGGGTTTGGTGTGACTTTGGACAGCCTGTATATTGAATCTCAGGACTATGTTCCTGTGTTGCTGGAGAATTTGCGTGGTATGTCTTGCTCTGAAACTTGTTGGCTCTTGGGTGGTGCTTGGTTTCAGTGTAGGTATGGAGGCTTTTGATGAGCTCTTATCAATTAATGTTCTCTGGAGTCAGGAGTTCTCTGGTGTTCTCAGATTTTGGACTTAAGCCTCCTGCCTCTGGCTTTCAGTCTTATTCCTACATTAGCCTCAAGACTTCTCCATCTATACAGCACTGATGATAAAACATCTAGGTTAATGATGAAAGTTTCTCCACAGTGAGGGACACCTTGAGAGGTTCACAGAGTTACGTGGAGAAGAGAAGAGGGAGGAAGGAGATAGAGGTGACCAGGAGGAAAAGAGGGGGAATCAAAAGGAGAGAGAGCAAGCTAGCCAGTAATCACTTCCCAATGTGCTCTCCACAGTCTGGACCCCTCAGAATTGTTCAAAGAGTTACACAGAGAAGAGAAGAGGGAGGAAGGAGACAGAGGTGGCCAGGAGGAGAAAAGGGGGAATCAAAAGGAAAGAGACGGTTGCAGCCAGTAATCAGTTCCCTCAGTGTTCTCCACAGCCCGGAACACACAAAGAGATTCACAGAGTTGGGTAGAGAAGAGAAGGTGGAGGGAGGAGATAGAGGCAACCTAGTGGAGAAAAAGGAGAATCAAAAGAGGGAAAGAGTAATCAAGCCAGTAGTCTCACTCCCAAGTAAAAATGGGTACTGAAGAGTGGGTTTTTAAAGGTACAAAATTGATAACAAATACCAAAAAGCAAAGATTAAAAAGCTAGAGTAGACATTAGATTCTCAAAAATACACTATTAAAAAAACAAAACAAAGTCACAAGAATTATAAATTATATATATGAAGTTTGCTTTAAAATAGGGTATTTTTTTTGCAAGGTAACAGTAGGTTATAAAAATGAAAATTAAAGCAGTAATAGAGGACTTAAAAATGAAATAATATTTTTAATTTTAAAAAATGATAATAGTAAGAATATATCTAAGAATTTTTCTGGAGCTGTTGTGGATAGTGTGGGGTCAGTTCATTTTCAGATAGTTCCTTGATCCAACTTATACTTCTCAAGATCTATAGGCCCCTTCCTATGTAGTTGGTGTTAACTACAGGGTTTTAATCTATTGCACCTGTCAGTTCCAAAGTGGTTCCCTTTGTTTATTTTAGCTTCTTCTGTTTGCTGGTCTCTTCAGTGTCTAATTTCCACCCTGACACAAGGGGGCGATGGTGGTCACTTTTTAAGGCTCACTTGTTCAGTGTGCTGTGGGGAGGGAGGAACACTGCAAACAAGCATCACTGGCGTGTGTGGGGAGTGCCCGCAGTGTCTCAGCTGCACTGGGTTTGCCCCGCTCACGGCGTGTGTGCTTTCATGATCTACACTTCTCAGGCTCTAGGTTGCTCTGCTGGGAACTGTCTGAGGTGGGCCCTGGGTTGCGTGCACTTCCCAGGTCTAAGTCGCTCAAGTTCGGGTTCTCAGGTACTCCACAAAGGTGCAGAGTCAGTTGGGCCTGCGTTTTGTGCCCTTCCCAGGTCTGAGCAGCTCAGGTGACCAGTTGCTTGGTGAGTGCAGTCACCCCCAGGTTGGGGGTGAGTCTTATTGCCTCCCCCGTCCCAGCCTCTCCGTTTTCTGGGTGTACAATGGGCATGCCTTCTCAGGTGTGCTGTGTGTCTCTGCTGGGGATCTGATCTCTGGCTGCGACCCTCCCGGTGGATGTCAACCATCCAGAATCCCAAGAAGTCTTGGTTAGCAATGAAGCCTGCTTGCAGTTTGGTAGAGGATGCCTCTCTGGGGCCGTGATTGCCCCCTTCTGGCTCTTGCTGCCCCCGCCTGCCTGTGTCTGGCAGGGGGTGGGGCAGTCTGCTGCCCTGCTGGCTAGCTCTGTTCAGTCCTTTGTTCTGTGAGCAGGCTTGGCAGTGTCTTAGGTTAGGGCTTTTCGCTGGATAGTTCTCTCTCTTGCCCTCTTTTTTTTTTTTTTCCTCTCTCTCTCTCCCTCTCTGGCTGTCCTACAGTCTGGGTTGCTCTCTCACGTTAATTCCCTCAGATTGCCCTCGGGGAATTCAGGCCTGGTCCTTACCTTAAGCAATGCAGCCCGCACCTCCCTGTCCAGCCTCCGCTTGCTAGTGGTGGATGCCAGCATCTGGGCTGTTTCTCCACTGGGAGTTTCCATTAAGCATGTAATCTGTGGGGCTTAATTATTTATTTATTTATTTTTCCTCCCGGTTATGTTGCCTTCTGAGATTCCAAGACTCACCACAGACCGGCTGGTGAGAGTGTTTCCTGGAGTTTGGAAACTTCTCTCTTTTTTAAGACTCCCTTCCCCAGATGGATCTTCGTCCCTACATCTTTTGCCTCTCTTTTTATCTTTTATATTTTGTCCTACCTCCTTTCGAAGACAATGGACTGCCTTTCTGGGTGCCTGATGGCCTCTGCCAGCATTCAGAAATTGTTTTGTGGAATTTGCTCAGCGTTCAAATGTTCTTTCGATGAATTTGTGGGGGAGAAAGTGGTCTCCCAGTCCTATTCCTCCACCATCTTAGGACGCCCCTCCTGCAGATTTGCTTTCTATGGCTTCAGTTACCTGTGGTCAATTGTATGCAGAAAATATTAAATAGAAAATTCCAGAAACAAATAATTCACAAAGTTAAAATTTTTAAGTTTTAAATTCTAAGTAGCATGATAATTTTTTAAAATTCAAGTATGGTTGGTTTAGGGCTTCCCTCGTAACTCAAGTCAGTAAAGAATCTGCCTACAATGCAGAAGACCTAGGTTCAATCCCTGGGTCGGGAAGATCCCCTGGAGAAAGAAATGGCAACCCACTCCAGAATTATTGCTTGGAGAATCTCATGGACAGAGGAGTCTGGTAGGCTGCAGTCCATGTGGTCATAAGAGTTGGACACAACTTAGTGACTAAACCACCATAGTTGCTTTGTAATATTATATTAGTTTCATGTGTACAACATAGCGATTCAGTATTTTTATAGATTATACTCCATTAAAAGTTATTACAAGATAATGGCTGTATTATACAATATTATATATTGTATATACATACAATATATAAAATTATTATATCATATATTATAGTATATATATTATATTATGCAATATAATACATTGTATTATACAATATACTACATTATATTATACAATATATACTGTATTATACAATATACTATATATATTGTTGCTTATCTATCTTATATATAGTAGTTTGTATCTCTTATTTCCATACCCTTGTCTTACCCCTCCACCCTTCCCTCTCCCTGCCCTTCCCTCTCCCCACTAGTAACCACTAGTTTGTCATCTCTTTGAATCTGTTTCTGTTTTGCTATATATATTTGTTTTATATTTTAAATTCCACAATAGGTGATAACATAAAGTATGTCTTTCTCTGCATGACTAATTTCACTAATTACTCTAAATACATCCTCATTGCTGCAAGTGGCAGAATTTCATTTTTTATGGTTGAGTAATATATATATATATATATATATATATATATATATATATATATATATATATATATATATATATTCCATTTGTCTGATGCACCATCCAGCTTTCTCATGCCTGGGACATGAATCATCCCTTTGTCCAGTGTATTCTGTCTGTTGGTCATTTAGTCACCATTTCAATTATCCAATCCACTGTTGAGGTAATCACAGTGCTTGCATTCAATTCAGTTCAGTTCAGTCACTCAGTCATGTCTGACTGTTTGTGACCCCATGGACTGCAGCATGCCAGGCCTCCCTGTCCATCACCAACTCCCAGAGTTTACTTAAACTTATGTCCATTGAGTCAGTGGTGTCATCCAACCATCTCATGCTCTGTTGTCCCCTTCTCCTCCCGCCTTCAATCTTTCCCAGCATCAGGGTCTTTTCCAATGAGTCAGTTCTTTGCATCAGGTGGCCAAAGTATTGGAGTTTCAGTTTCAGCATCAGTCCTTCCAATGAATATTCAGGACTGATTTCCTTTAAGATGTACTGGTTGGATCTCCTTGCAGTCCAAGAGACTCTTAAGAGTCTTCTCCAACACCATAGTTCAAAAGCATCAATTCTCTTGAGCTCAGCTTTCTTTATTGTCCAACTCTCAAACGCATACATGACTACTGGAAAAATCATAGCTTTGACTAGACGGACCTTTGTTGGCAAAGTAATGTCTCTGCTTTTTAATATGCTGTCTACATTTTTCATAGCTTTTCTTCCAAGGAGCAAGCGTCTTTTAATGTCATGGCTGGAGCCACCATCTGCAGTGATTTTGGAGCCCCAAAATAAGCCTTATTTTATTTAATAATGGCCCCAAAGGACAAGAATAGTGATGCTAGCAATTTGGATATGCCAAAGACAAGTTATAAAGTGCTTCCTTTAAGTGAAAAGTTAAAAGTTCTTGACTTTATAAGGAAAGAAAAAATCATATGCTGAAGTTGCTAAGATCTACAGTAAAAGCAATTCTTCTATTCATGAAATTGTGAAGAAAATGGAAATTCATGCTAGTTTTGCTGTCATATATTGAACTGCAAAATTTATGGTGATAGTGTATAAATGTGCAGTTAATATGGAAATGGCATTAAATTTATACAACAAGATATTTTCAGAGAGGAAAAAGAGAGTGAGATCAGTCACATAACTTTTATTGTATTGTTGTTGTAGTTGTTCAGTCATCCAGTCGTGGCCAAATCTTTGTGACTCCATGAACTGCAGCATGCCAGACCTCTCTGTCCTTCACCATCTTCCAGAGTTTGTCCAAGTTCATGTCCATTGCATCAATAATGTCATCCAGCCATCTCATTCTCTGACATCCTATTCTCCTTCTGCCTTCAATCTTTCCCAGCATCAGGGTCTTTTCCAACAAGTCAGCTGCTCACATCTGGTGACCAAAGTACTGGAGCTTCAGCTTCAGCAACAGTCCTTCCAATGATTATTCAGGACTGATTTCCTTTAGGATGGACTGGTTGATCTCCTTGCTGTCCAAGGGACTCTCAAGAGTCTTCTCCAGCACCACAGTTTGAAAGCATCAATTCTTTGGTGCTCTGCCTTCTTCACAGTCCAGCTCTCATGACCCTATGTGACTATGGGAAATATCATAGCCTTGACTATATGGACCTTTGTTTGCAAAGTGATGTTTTTGCTTTTTAACACAGTCTAGGTTTGTCATAGTGTTTCTGTCAAGAAGCAATCATCTTCTAATTTCATGGCTGTAGACACCATGCACAGTGATTTTAGAGCCCAATCTGTTGCTGATTCCACCATTTCTCCTTCTACTTGCCATGAAAGTTGTTACAATGTTCTATTTTATAAGTAGGTTTTTTTGTTTATCTTTTACTGTGCCTAATTTATAAATTCAGCTTTAGCATATGGTTTTGTTGTTCAGTCATTAAGTTGTGTCTGACTTTTTGCGAACCCATGGACTGTAGCATGCCAGGCCTCCCTGCTCCTCACTATCTCCTGGAGTTTTATCATATGTATGTATGGGAAAATTCATGGTATGTATATGTTTCAGTACTATCCATGGTTTCAAACATCCATTGGGGATATTGGAACAGTATACACCATGGATAAGGAATAATGTGAAATAATTGGCACAGTAAGTTTAGTTAACATACATCATCTCATATAGATACATAAAAAGAACAAAATGAAAAAAAAATATTTCTTAGGATGGCAACTTTTAGGATTTACACTCTTGACAACTTTTATACATACCATACAGCAGTGTTATACACTGTACACCATATTGCAAATTACATCCCTAGTACTTATTTCTCTTATAACTGGAAGTTTGTACCCTTGATCATCTTCCTCCAATTCCATCTCTTCTGCCCCCTGCCTATGGTAACTACAAATCTGACCTTTTTTTCTATGAGTGTTTTTTCTTTTGATTCCACATCTAAGTAAGATTATATAGTATCTGTCCTTCTCTGTCTGATTTAGCATAATGCTCTCAAAGTCTATCCATGTTGTCACATATGGCAAGATTTCCTTCTTTCTGTGGATGAATAATCCATCGTGTGTGTGTGTGTGTGTGTGTATAGCAACTTCTTTATCCATTTATCTGTCGATGGACACTAAGTCTGTTTCCATGTTTTGGCTATGATAAATAATGCTGCTGTGAACATAAGCATGCATATATCTCTTTGATATGGTGTTTTCATTTTCTTTGGATATATATGAAGAAGTGGAATTATTGGGTCATGTGGTGTTCTATTTTTAATTCTTTGAGAAAGCTCTCTATTTTTTTCCCCAAAATGTCTGTAACACTTTACAATCACATCAAGAGTGCTCTAGGGTTTCCTTTTCTCCACATCTTCACCAGGTTTAATAACTATGTTTTTTTATGCAAGACATTCTAACAGGCATGAAGTGATATCTCATTGTACTTTTGATTTGCACTTCCCGGCGATTAATGATATTGAGTATCTGTTCATGTACTTGTTGGCCATTTGCATGTCTCCTTGGAAAAATGTCTTTTCATGTCCTTTGCCCAGTTTTAATCGGATTGTTAGGTTTTTTGCTGCTGAGTTGTTTGAATTCTTTATATAGTTTGGATATCAATCCCTTATCAAATATATGGCTTACAAATAATTTTTCCCATTCCATAGGTTGTCGTTTCATTTTGTCGATCATTTCTTCTGCTGTGCAGAAGTGCTAGTTAGTGTTAGCATGGTATAATTTTTTCCATCCATTTACTTTTTCTAGTTTTTCAAAAATATATATTGTATTAAAGAATAGTTGACTTACAATGTTTAAGGTGCACAGTGAGGGGATTTAATTTTACAAATACACATAGATTATGTTTGAAATTATTTTCCATCATAGATTATTATAAGATATTGACTATAGTTCCCTATGCTATACAGTCCACCTTTGTTGCTTGTTGTATATCTATTTTTCAATTAAAAACCTAGCATTCTATTTATACTAAGTCAAACAAGTGAAATCAAAATATCATAATTTTTTAGATAGACAAAAATTCATGTTTTCTAAAGTATATATTATACATATTTATATATATGTATACAAAAGCTTTCCCACTACACTTGATAAAAGCTTGAGAAAGAACATAAAAAAAAAAGAGATGGAGAAATTAGAGAACATAAACTAAATGAAATGGGAGCACTGAATATGAACTAGAAAAAGTGAAACAAACTAGGCAAAAGTAAAAGATCATCATATAGCTTAGTTGTTTTTTTTTCCATTTATTTTTATTAGTTGGAGGCTAATTCCTTTACTCTTACACTGTTGATGGGAATGCAAACTAGTACAGCCGCTATGGAGAACAGTGTGGAGATTTCTTAAAAAACTGGAAATGGAACTGCCATATGACCCAGCAATCCCACTGCTGGGCACACACACTGAGGAAACCAGATCTGAAAGAGACACGTGCACACCAATGTTCGTCGCAGCACAGTTTATAATAGCCTAGTTGTTTTTAAACATGACTGCTCATTAGAAACATTTGGAGCTTTGGAGAAAAAAAGCAACACTCAAGGATTTGTATTTTTTAAAAAATTTCAAGATAATTCTGATACACATCTGGATTTTAAAAAGTTATTGCAGGTTTTTCTAGTTTTGGCAATATACAGTTCTATTATTTTTCTGTTGATCAATCATGATACAATGGTATTAAGTGAGTAATAGTTATATAATCACAAGAATAAAAGATCAGTTTTCACAATCAGTAGCCAGACAAAAAATAAAAGATAATTACAATTGCAAGCCATAATGGGAACATGGTTAACTTAACAATATAAAATAATTACATACAATTTGGGGAGTCAAGCAGAGTGATGTAGTAAGTGAAAGTGCATACATGCACATGTTTTCATCCACCTGGTCAGTCTATATCTTTTGGTTGGTGTATTTAGTCCATTTACATTTAAGGTAGCATCTATATGTATGATCCTTTTACCATTTTGTTAATTGTTTTGGGTTTATTTTCTGTAGGTCTTTCCCTTCTCTTGTGTTTCCTGCCTAGAGAAGTTCCTTTAGCATTTGTTGTAAAGCTGGTTTGGTGGTGCTGAATTCTCTTAACTTTTGCTTGTCTGGAAAGCTTCTGATTTCTCTATCAAATCTGAAAGAGAATCTTGCTGGGTAGAGTATTCTTGGTTGTAGGTTCTTCTCTTTCATCACTTTAAATATACCATTTAAAGCCATTCTTTTCTGGCTTGTAGAGTTTCTGTTGAGAAATCAGCTGATAACTTGATGGGAGTTCCCTAGTATGTTATTTGTTGTTTTTCCCTTGTTTATTTTAATATTTTATCTGTCTTTAATTTTTGTCTGTTTGATTACCATGTTTCTCAGTATTCCTCCTTGGTTTATTCTTCCTGGGACTCTCTGTGCTTCCTGGACTTGGCTGACTATTTCCTTTCCCATATTAGGGAAGTTTTCAGCTGTTATCTCCACAAATATTTCCTCAGATCCTTTCTCTCTCTCTTCTCCTTCTGAGACCTCTATAATGTGAAATGTTGGTGTGTTTAATGTTGTCCCAGGGGTCTCTTAGGCTGGCTTTGTTGCTTTCCATTCTTTTTTTTCTATATTCTGTTCTGTGGCAGTGATTTCCACCATTCTGTCCTCCAGGTCATTTATCCATTCTTCTGCCTCAGTTATTCTGCTATTGATTCCTTCTAGTATATCTGCTTGTATCTAGTTTCTATCTAGTGTATCTCTGTTTGTTTTTTCTTTAGTTCTCCTAGGCCTTTGGTAAACATTTATTGTATCTTCTCAATCTTTACCTCCATTCTTTTCCTGAGATACAGGATCATCTTCACTATCATTATTCTGAATTTTTCTGGAAGGTTGCCTATCTCTACTTCATTTACTTGTTTTTCTGGGATTTTATCTTGTCCATTCATCTGGGACATAACTTTCTGCTTTTTCATCATGATTAACTTTCTGTAATATGGTTTTAATTTTAGCCACTGTGAGACTGTGCTTCTTCTTGCTTCTTCTGTTTGCCCTCTGATGGATGAGGCTAAGAGGCTTTTATAAGCCTTTTGATAGGTGGGACTGGCAATGGGAAAAACTGGGTCTTGCTCTGGTGGTCTGGCCTTGCTTGGTAAAGCTTTAATCCATAACAAGACAGGAGGAAGGGGTATAGATGGAGTATAGTCAAGACCCACACCCCTGGGTCGATGACCCACAAAAAAGGGAGGATAATTACAATCGCAGAAATTCTATCCAAGGAACAAGTGGTCCAAACCCCACATCATGCTCCCCAGACTCAGGATCCTATACTATGAAGACAGTCCTCAGAATGTCTGGCTTTGAAAGCAAATAGGTTTCTGTACAGGAGAGCTGAAGGGCTGTAGGAAACTGATACTCTGCTCATCAATGGCACATGCAAACTCTTACACATTCCAAGTCCCAGGACAGCAGCAATAATTTGAAAGGAACTTGAGTTATATTCACTTGCTAATCTTGGTGTCTCCTGAAGGGAAAGAGGCTACTGGGACTTACCTTGGAGACAGAGACACTGTGGAAGCCATTTTGGGGAGCTCATTCTACCACAAAGACACTGGTGCTGACAATGATAGCTCTGGAGTCCTTCTTCTAGCCTATTAGTACTGGGTGCTGGTACCAGCCCTGGGCCCCCTTGGCCTGGGAACCACCTAGCTCCAGTTCTACTTGTCTGCACAATCAGATGCACCAGGACTTGGCCCTGCCCACCAGCAAGCAGGCAGTCCAGCATGAGGCAGGCCTGAAAGCCAACTGGTCCAGGGACCAGCCACACCCATCTGTGTACCCACAGTACACTAACACCTAAGGGCCCACATAGGTGGCACCCTTAGAGCATACAGCTCTGGTGACAAGAGGGAGTATGCTGCTGAGTGCAGTAGAACATATCCTACATAAGTCCATTTCTCTAAGATCAGTAAATGTAACCAAACCTGCATGACACATAGAAATAAACACAAGAACTTAGGCAAAATGAGATGACAGAAAAATAGGTTCAAAACAAAGGAATAAGACGAAATCCCAGAAGAACAAAGCCAAGTGGAGATAAGCAATCAACACAATAAAGAGTTCAAGTTAACAATTGTAAAGGTGATCAATGAATTCAGAAGAATGAATGAACATAGAAATTTAACAGAGACTAAAAAATATAAAGAAGAACCAAACAGAACTCAAGAATACAATAACTGAAATTAAAAATACAACAGAAAGAATCATACTGTTCATGGCATTCTTGAAGCAAGAATAGTGAAGTGTTTTGCCATTCCCTTCTCCAGTGGACAATAGAACTCTCCACCATGACCCATCTGTATTTGGTGGCTCTGCATGGCATGGCTCATAGCGACATTAAGCCACACAAGGCTGTGATCCATGTGATCAATTTGGTTAGTTTTCTGTGATTGTGGTTTTCATTCTGGAGGCTGTGGGATTATAGCTCTTGCTTCTTCCATCCCTCCTCTGATAGATGAGGATAAGAGGCTTGTGCAAGCTTCCTAATGGGAGGGACTGGCATGGGGAAACCTGGGTCTTACTCTGGTAGGCAGAGACATGCTCAATAAATCTTTAATCCAATTTTCTGCTGATGCGTGAGGCTGTGATCCCTTCCTGTTAGTTGATTTAGTGGAGGTGATGGAATTCCAGCTGAGCTATTTCAAATCTTAAAAGATGATGCTGTTACAGTACCACACTCAATATGTTAGCAAATTTGGAAACCTCAGCAGTGACCACAGGACTGGAAAAGGTCAGTTTTCATTCCAATCCCCAAAAAAAGGCAATGTAAAATAATGTTCAAACTACTGTAAATTGTGCTTATTTCACATACTAACAAGGTAATTCTCAAAAATCCTTCAAGCTAGGCTTCAACAGTACATAAACTTTACATGAACTTCAAGGAGACCAAACCAGTGAATCCTAAAGGAAATCAACCCTGAATATTCATTGGAAGGACTGATGCTGAAGCTGAAGCTTCAATACTTTGGCCACCCGATGTGAAGAGCTGACTCATTGGAAAAGACCCTGATGCTGGGAAAGATTTGAAGGCAGGAGGAGAAGGGGACGACAGAAGATGAGATGGTTGGATGGCATCATCAACTCAATGGACGTGAGTTTGAACAAACTCTGGGAGATAGTGAAAGACCGGGAATCCTGGCACACTGCAGTCCATGGGGTCGCAAAGATTTGGACATGATTAACAGAACAGCGACAACATGTACAAACCTCATGGTTCCTGCAAACCAAAAACCTATGCACAAAGAGGAGAAAGGAATCCAAACATATACCAAAGTTCGTTATCAAGTCATAGAGAAGAGAATAACAAAAACACTACCAAAAAACCAGAAAATAGTTAACAAAATGACAGCATTTATATACCTATCAAGAATTAATTTAAATGTAAATGGATAACATGCTTCAATTGAAGACAGGTAATGGCTGAATGAATTAAAAACAATACATATAAATGCTGCCTACAAGAGACTCATTTCAGATCTAAGTATGTACATACACTGAAAGTGAGGAGATAGAAAAAGGTATTTCATGCAAATGGAAACAAAATGAAAGCTGAAGTAGCAATACTTATATCAGATAAAATAGATATACAACAAAAATTGTAACAAGAGACAAAGAAGGACATTAAATAATGATAAAGAGATCAATCCAACAAGAAGATATAACATTTATAAACATGTATGCAACCAAAACAGGGACTTCCCTGGTGGCTCAGACGGCAAAGCGTCTGCCTACAACGTGGGAGACCCAGGTTCAATCTCTGGGTCAGGAAGATCTCCTGGAGAAGGAAACGGCTACCCACTCCAGTATTCTTGCCTGGAAAATCCCATGGACAGAGAAGCCTGGTAGGCTACAGTCCATGGGGTCGCAAGAGTTGGACACGACTGAGCGACTTCACTATGCAACCAAAATAGGAAAAACTAAATATATGGGCCAAATATTAACAAACTTAATGGGAGAAGTTGACACTAACACAATATTAGTAAGAGGCATTAGCATCTCATTTACATCCTGAATAGATCATCCAGATAGACGATCAATAAGGAAATGCCTTAAATGACATTAGACTGATGCATTTAATATACATATAGGACATTTCATCCCCAAGCAGAAGAATATACATTCTTTTCAAGTACACAAGGAACACTGTCTAGGATAGATCACATGATATGCTCAAAACAAGCCTCAAATCTAATAAAATTGAAATCATTCAAGAATTTTTCTAACAACACCAGTATGCAAGTGGAAATCAAGCACAAGAAAAAAAATTGCATATGACTAAGACATGTGACTTAAAGACCTTCTAGAACTAACACTAAAAAAAAGATGTCCTTTTCATCATAGGGGACTGGAATGTAGGAAGTCAAGAGATACCTGGAGTAACAGGCAAATTTGGCCTTGGAGTACAAAATAAGCAGGGCAAATGCTAAAAGACGAGAACACACTGGTCATACCAAACACTGTCTTCCAACAATACAAGAGACGACTCTACACATGGACATCACCAGCTGGTCAATACCGAAATCAGACTGATTATATTCTTTGTAGCTGAAGATGGAGAAGCTCTATATATTCAGCAAAAACAAGACTGGGAGCTGACTGTGGCTAAGATCATGAACTCCTTATTGCAAATTCAGACTTAGAGAAAGTAGGGAAAGCCACTAGACCATTTAAGTATGACCTAAAACAAATCCCTTATGGTTATACATTGGAAGTGACAAATCTATTCAAGGGATTAGATCTGATAGATAGAGGGCCTGAAGAACTATGGACAGATATTCATAACATTGTACAGAAGGTGGTGATCAAAACCTTCCCCAAGAAGAAGAAATGCAAAAAAGGCAAAATGGTTGTTTGAGGAGGCCTTACAAATAGCTGAGAAAAGAGAGAGAAGTAAAAGGCAAAGAAGAAAAGGAAAGATATATCCAAATGAATGTAGAGTTCCAAAGAAGAGCAAGGAGAGATAATAAAGCTTCCCCAAATGATCAAAGCAAACAAATAGAGGAAAACTATCGAATGGGAAAGACTAGAGATCTCTTCAAGAAAATTAGAGATACCAAGGGAACATTTCAAGCAAAGATGGCACAATAAAGGAAAGAAATGGTATGGACCTAAGAGAAGCAGAAGATATCAAGAAGAGGTGGCAAGAATATACAGAAGAACTATTTTAAAAAAAGATCTTAATGACTCAGATAACCACAATGGTGTTATCACTCACCTAGAGCCAGACATCCTGGAGTGTGAAGTCAAGTTGGCCTTAAGAAGCATCAGTATGAACAAAGCTAGTGGAGGTGATGGAATTCCAGTTGAGCTATTTCAAATCCTAAAAGATGATGCTGTGAAAGTGCTGCACTCAATATACCAGCAAATTTGGAAAACTCAGCAGTGGCCACAGGACTGGAAAAGGTCAGTTTTCATTCCAATTCCAGAGAAAGGCAATCTCAAATGTTAAAACTACTGCACAGTTGTACTCATCTCACACACTAGCAAAGTAATGCTCAAAATTCTTCAAGCTAGGCTTCAATAATATGTGAATGGAGAACTTCCAGATTTCAAGTTGGACTTAGAAAAGGCAGAGGAACCAGAGATCAAATTTCCAACATTCGTTGTATCATAGAAAAAGCAAGAAAATTTAAGAAAAACATCTATTTCTGCTTCATTGACTATACTAAAGCCTTTGGCTCTGTGGATCACAACAAACTGTGGAACATTCCTAAAGAGATGGGAATACCAGACCACCTTACCTGCCTCCTGAGAAATTTGTATGCAGATGAAGAAGAAACAGTTAGAACCGGACATGGAACAACAGACTGGTTCCAAATTGGGAAAGGAGTACGTCAAAGCTGTATATTGTCACCCTGCTTATTTAACTTATATGCAGAGTATATTATGTGAAATGTCAAAATAGATGAAGCACAAGCTGGAATCAAGATTGCCAGGAGAAATATCAATAACCTCAGATATGCAGATGACATCAGCCTTATGGCAGAAAGTAAAGAAGAACTAAAGAGCCTCCTGAAGAAAGTGAAAGAGGAGAGTGAAAAAACTGGCTTAGAACTCAAAATTAAAAAAATGAAGATCATGGCATCCAGTCCCATCACTTCATGGCAAATAGATGGGGAAACAATGGAAATGTGACAGACTTTATTTTCTTGGGCTCCAAAATACTGCAGATGGTGACTGCAGCCCTGAATTTAAAAGACTTTTGATCCTTGGAAGAAAAGCTATGACCAACCTAGACAGCATATTAAAAAACACAGACATTACTTTGCTGACAAAGGTCCATATAGTCACAGCTATGGTTTTTCCAGTAGTCATGTATGGATGTGAGAGTTGGGCCATAAATAAGGCTGAGCACCAAAAAATTGATGTTTTTGAACTGTGGCATTAGGGAAGACTCTTGACAGTCACTTGGACTGCAAGGAGATCAAATCAGTCCATCCTAAAGGATATCAACCCTGCATATTCATTGGAAGGAATAATGCTGAAGCTGAAGCTCCTACACTTTGGCCACCTGATGTGAAGAACTGACTCATTGGTAAAGACCCTGATGCTGGGAACGATTGAAGGCAGGAGGAGAAGGGGATGACAGAGGATGAGATGGTTGGGTGGCATCACCAATTCAATGAACGTAAGTTTGAACGAGCTCTGGGAGTTGGTGATAGACAGAGAAGCCTGTAATCCAAGGGGTGGCAAAGATTCGGACACGACTGAGTGACTGAACTGACTGAAGACATGTGAAGCCTAAACAATATGCTACTAAACATACTGAGGAAGTCAAAGAGGAAATAAAAAATATCTGGCAACAAATTAAAAGAGAAACACAATAATCCAAAAACCTATGGAATGCAAGGAAAGAATCTTTAAAAGGAAATTGCAGTGACACAAGCCTCCCTCAGGAAATAAGAGAAATCTAAAATAAACCATCTAACCTTACACCTTAAGGAACAATAAGAAGAGCAACAAACAAAACCAAAACTTAGTAGGAAAAAAATAATAAAGATCAGAGCAGAAATAAATAGAACTTAAAAAATGTAGAAAAGATCAATGAAACTGAAATCTGGTTCTCTGTAAAGATAGAGAAAATTGATAAACCTTTAGCCAGACTCATCAAGGAAAAAGAGAGAAGACACAAATAAATAAAATCAGAGAGAGAAGTTACAACTGGTATCACAGAAATGCAAAGAATTGTAAGAGATTCTTAAGAACAATTATATGCCAATAAAATGGACAATCAAAAAAAGGGGACACTTTCTACAAATGTATAACCTCCTCTTATGGCAGAAAGTGAATAAAAACTAAAGAGCCTCTTGAAAATGAAAGAGGAGAGTGAAAAAGTTGGCTTAAATTTCAACATTCAGAAACTAAGGTCATGGCATCTGGTCCCATCACTTCATGGCAAATAGATGGGGAAACAGGGCTGACTTTATTTTTCTGGGGTCCAAAATCACTGTGGATGGTGATTGAAGCCATGAAATTAAAAGACACTTACTCCTTGGAAGGAAAGTTATGACCAACCTAGATAGCATATTAAAAAGCAGAGACATTTCTTTGCCAACAAAGGTCCATCTAGTCAAGGCTATGGCTTTTCCAGTGGTCATGTATGGATGTGAGAGTTGGACTATAAAGAAAGCTAAGCACCGAAGAATTGATCCTTTTTAACTGTGGTGTTGGAGAAGACTCTTGAGAGTCCCTTGGACTGCAAGGAGATCCAACCAGTCCATCCTAAAGGAGATCAGTCCTGGGTGTTCATTGGAAGGACTGATGTTGAAGCTGAAACCCCAATACTTTGGCCACCTGATGTGAAGAGCTGACTCATTAGAAAAGACCCTGATGCTGGGAAAGATTGAGGGCAGGAGGAGAAGGGGACAACAGAGGATGAGATGGTAGGATGTCATCACCGACTCGATGGACATGGGTTTGGGTGGACTCCGGGTGTTGGTGATGGACAGGGAGGCCTGGTGTGCTGTGGTTCATGGGGTCACAAAGAGTCGGACATGACTGAGCAACTGAACTGACTGAACTGATAACCTCCCCCAGACTAAGTGAGGAAAAAAAAATAGAAAATATTAACAATTATGTGTAATGAAATTGAATCTGGAATAAAACAATATTCCCAATAAATAAAAGTCCTGAACCAGACCATTTCATGATTAAATTCTACCAAACATTTAAAGAAGAGTTAACATAAATCCTCCTGAAATTATTCCAAAAAATTTAAGAGGAAGGAATACTTCTGACCTCATTCTACACGGGCAATGTCACACTGATGTCAAAACCAGGTAAAGATACCATAAGGAAAGAAAATTACAGGTCAATATTGGTTGTAACTTTTCTCTGATGAATATAGATCCAAAAATCCTCAGAAAAAGACAAGTCAGAAAAAACGTCCCCTACATATGAACCTTCAAATTATGAACTTTCAAAGTTGTGAATGTGCTTTCACATATCCAGTCGTGTAAGTTAGTTCACATGTCTGGCATACATTGTCATGTGCATGCATCCTCCTCAAGTGGTTGTGCCTTTATGCACAATGTGTAAAGTATTGTGTGGAATACAGTAGTATACTATCTTTATTTCAGACCCAGGATATCCAGAATCAAGCATAAAAGCAGTGGTGTTGTAGTAATAGGACTGCTAAGAAGCATCAAGTGATAGTGATAGAAACAAAAGTGAAAATAATTGAGAGAGTGGAGTGCAGTGAAAAGATGGTAGATGTTACTCATTCCTTATAACATTGAACTCTTTGCTGTGCAACATGAGGAGCTTGCTAATGAAGATGTGATGTAACTGAAGGCCCAGAGAAAGGTCAAAGAAAAGCAGGAAGAAGTAGTAACTGAGGAAACAAAGAGAGTCACAATTCAGGAATTAGCAGGGGATTTTTTTGTTTGGGGAGGCATTGTTAGTTTTTGAGGCCCAGGACAGCTGTTCAGAATGCAATCCAGTGATACCATATGGTCTATGATGAGAAGAAAACAGCTACTACCCAGATATCACGGATCATTTTTTCAAGAAGGTAGATAGAATTGAAACCAGCAGGGAACCAGAACCTGTGCCATCAACATCAGTTATGAGTGAAATTACAGCTTGCCCTCTGTCTCTTATTGCTGACAATCCTTAAGCTCTAACATCTCCTACCTCCTCTCCCTCCTCCAGTCAGTAACTCTTCTTGTTTGTTCACTTGATGCTGGCCCCTGTATGCCAGCTGTTGTACTGTACTCCGGTACTTTTCAAGGTACTATACTGTAAGAGTAAAAGTGTTTTCTTTATTTTTTGTTTTTTTTTTTAATGTATCATTTGTGTTAAAAGTATTATAAACCTGTTACAGTCCAATACTATATAGCTGATTGTGTTAACTGAGTATCTAGGCTAACTTTGCTGCACTTTCAAACAAATTGCACTCTCAGAATGAAACTCTTCCACATGTAGGGAACTTACAGTATTAGCAATCCAAATTAACAGTACATGAAAAGGATCATACACTATGATGAAGTGGGATTTATCCCAATGTTTCAAATCTGGCTCAATATTGGCAAAACAATCAGTGTGATACACAACATTTACAAATAGAAGAAAAATTATATAATAATCTCAATAGATGAACTTTTGACAAAATTCAGCATCCATTTACGATAATAACTATCAACAAAGTGGTTATAGAGGTAACATGAAAGTGAAAATGAAAGTCACTCAATTGTGTCCGATTTTTTGCGATCCCATGGACTATACAGTCCAAGGAATTTTCCAGGCCAGAATACTGGAGTGGGTAGCTGTTCCCTCCTCCAGGGGATCTTCCCAACCCAGGGATTGAATCCAGGTCTCCTGCATTGCAGGAGGATTCTTTACCAGCTGAGCCACAGGGGAAGCATGCCTCAACATAATTAATGCCACATATGACAAACTAACAGACAACATCATACCCAGTGGTGAAAAGCTGACAGCATTTTCTCTACGATCGGGAACAAAACAAGGTTGCCCACTCTAGCTACTTTTTCTCAACATAATATTTGAAGTCCTCAACAACAGCAATCAGACAGGAAAAAATAAATAAAAGGAATCTAAATATTAATGGAAAAAGCAAAACTGTCACTGTTTACAGATGACATGATACTAAACTTACTATATAAAATCCTAAAGATGCCACCAAAACATTAGTAGAACTAATAAATAAATTCAGTAATACTGTAGGACACAATTTAAAATCGAGAAATTTTTTGTGTTTCTCTAGACTAACAGTAAATTATTAGAAAGAGAAATTAAGAAAATGATCTCATTTGTAGTTGCACCAAAAGAATAAAATACCTAGGAATAAATCTATGCAAAGAGGATTTGTACCCAGAATCCTATAAGACACTGGTGAAAGAAGTTGAAGGTCATACAAACAAATGGATAGATACACTGTGCTCATGGATTGAAAGTATTAATGTTGTTAAAATGACCACACTACTCAAGGCAATCTATAGATTCAATGTAATCTATATCAAAATACCAAAGGCATTTCATTTTCACAGAATGGCCACAAATAATACAGAATTTGTTTGGAAACACAAAAGACCCTTGATAACCAAAAATTCTTGAGAAAGAAGAACAAAGCTGAAGGTCTCACACTTCATGATTTCAATATATACTACAAAGTTACAGTAATCAAAACTGTACAGTATTGGCACGAAAACAGGTACATAGATAAATGGAACCAAATAGAAAGCCCAGAAATAACCCCATGCACCTATGTCAATTAATCTATGACAGATAGAGCAGGAATAAATAATAGAGAAAACACAAGTGGTGCTGGAAAAACTGGACAGCTACATATATCATATCCAACTTTTTGTGACCCCTTGGACTATACAGTCCATGTAATTTTCCATGCCAGAATACTAGAGTGGGTAGCCATTTCATTTTCCAGAGGATCTTCCCAACCCAGGGAAGGTCTCCCATATTGCAGGTGGATTCTTTACCAGCTGAGCCACCAGAGAAGCCCATAAAATAATCAGTTTGCTTCTTAACACCATACATTAAAATGAACTCAAAATGGATTAAAGACTTAAATGTAAAACCTGTAAGACCTGAAACTATAAAACTCCTAGAAGGAAACATAGACAGTATGCTCTTTGGCATCTGTCGTAGCAATATTTTTTTGCCTATGTCTCCTCAGATAAGGGAAACAAGAGCAAATATTTTAAAAATGGGACCTAATCAAACTAAAAACTTTTCACACTGTGAAGGAAACTGTCAACAAAATGAAAATGCAACCTACTTAATGGGAGAAAGTATTTGCAAAAGGCATATCTGATTTGGGGTTAATATACAAAATATACAAAGAATTCACACAACTCAACATAAAAAAAACTAGTAAAAAATAGAGAAACTGAATAGACATTATTGAAAAAAAGACATACAGATGTACAACAGACACAGGAAAAATGCTCAACATTAATAATCAACATGGAAATACAAATTAAAACCACAGTGAGATATCACCTCAAATCTGTCAGAATTGCTATCATCGAAAAGACCACAAATACAAGGATTTGTATATGGAGAAAAGGGAACCCTCATGCACTGTTGGGATTGTAAATTAGTGCAGCTACATGGAAAATAGTTTGGAGTGTCCTCTGAAAGTTAAAAATAGAATTACCGTGTGATCTAGCAATTCTACTTCTGGGTATTTAAAAAAAAACAAAAACAAAAACAAAACCACTAATTCCTAAAGTCAAATGCTCTTCAATGTTCTTTGCAGCATTATTTACAACAGCCAAGATATAGAATCAATATGTTCTTTGTTCATATTGTCTTTCACTCTTTTTTGCCTTTTGTTGTTTTAATTGAAGAATTTTATGATTCTGTTTTCTCTCCTTTCTTAGAATATCAGTTATACGTTTTCAGTGGTTGTCCTAGAATTTACAGGGCTTCCTAGTGGCTCAAATGGTAAAGAATGTGCCTGTATTGCAAGAGATTCCTGGGTTGGGAAGATCCCCTGGAAAAGGGAATGGCTAACCACTCCAGTATGCTTGCCTGAAGAATTCCATGGACAGAGGAGCTTGGTGGGCTACAGTTCATGGGATCGCAAAGAGCTGGACATAACTGAGTGATTAACACTTTAGAATTTTCAATATACATTTGTAACTAATCCAAGGGTATTTTCAAATAACATTGTACCTCTTCAAAGGTAGTGTATCTTATAACAACAAAACAATCCTTGCTCCTTCTTCTTATCTCTAGTATCATTCTTGTTATTTCGTTTATATATAATTATAGGGGACTGGAATGCAAAAGTAGCAAGTCAAGAAACACCTGGAGTAACAGGCAAATTTGGCCTTGGAGTACGGAATGAAGCAGGGCAAAGGCTAATAGGGTTTTGCCAAGAGAATGCACTGGTCATAGCAAACACCCTCTTCCAACAATACAAGAGAAGACACTACACATGGACATCACCAGATGGTCAACATCGAAATCAGATTGATTATATTCTTTGCAGCCAAAGATGGAGAAGTTCTATACAGTCAGCAAAAACAAGACCGGGAACTGACTGTGGCTCAGATCATGAATTCCTTATTGCCAAGTTCAACTTAAAATGAAGAAAGTAGGGAAAACCACTAGACCATTCAGGTATGACCTAAATCAAATCCCTTATGACTACACAGTGGAAGTGAGAAATAGATTTAAGGGACTAGATCTGATAGACAGAGAGCCTGATGAACTATGGACGGAGGTTCATGATATTGTACAGGAGACAGGGATCAAGATCATCCCCATGGAAAAGAAATGCAAAAAGGCAAAATGGTTGTCTGAGGAGGCCTTACAAATAGCTGTGAAAAGAAGAGAATGGAAAAGCAAAGGAAAAAAGGAAAGATATTCCCATTTGAATGCAGAGGTCCAAAGAATAGCCAGGAGAGATAAGAAAGCCTTCCTCAGCGATCAATGCAAAGAAATAGAGGAAAACAACAGAATGGGAAAGACTAGAGACCTCTTCAAGAAAATTAGAGATACCAAGGGAACATTTCATGCAAAAATGGGCTCAATGAAGGACAGAAATGGTATGGACCTAAGAGAAGCAGAAGATATTAAGAAGAGGTGGCAAGAATACACAGAAGAACTGTACAAAAAAGATCTTCATGACCCAGATAATCATAATGGTGTGATCACTCACCTAGAGCCAGACATCCTGGAATGTGAAGTCAAGTGGGCCTTAGAAAGCATAACTACGAACAAAGCTAGTGGAGGTGACGGATTTCCAGTTGAGCTATTTCAAAACCTGAAAGATGATGCTGTGAAAGTGCTGCACTCAATATGCCAGCAAATTTGGAAAACTCAGCAGTGGCCATGGGACTGGAAAAAGTCAGTTTTCATTCCAATCCCTAAGAAAGGCAATCCCAAAGAATGCTCAAACTACTGCACAATTGCACTCATCTCACATGCTAGTAAGGTAATGCTCAAAATTCTCCAAGCCAGGCTTCAGCAATACGTGAACTGAGAACTTGCAGATGTTCAAGCTGGATTTAGAAAAGGTAGAGGAACCAGAGATCAAATTGCCAATATCTGCTGGATCATCGAAAAAGCAAGAGAGTTCCAGAAAAACATCTATTTCTGTTTTATTGACTATGCCAAAGCCTTCGACTGTGTGGATCACAATAAACTGTGGAAAATTCTGACGGAGATGGGAACACCAGACCACCTGACCTGCCTCTTGAGAAACCTGTATGCAGGTCAGGAAACAACAGTTAGAGCTGGACATGGAACAATGACTGGTTCCAAATAGGAAAAGGAATATGTCAAGGCTGTATATTGTCACCCTGCTTATTTAACTTATATGCAGAGTACATCATGAGAAACGCTGGACTGGAAGAAGCACAAGCTGGAATCAAGATTGCCAGGAGAAATATCAATAACCTCAGATATGCAGATGACACCACCCTTATGGCAGAAAGTGAAGATGAACTAAAAAGCCTCTTGATGAAAGTGAAAGAGGAGCGTGAAAAAGTTGGCTTAAAGCTCAACATTCAGAAAACTAAGATCATGGCATCTGGTCCCATCACTTCATGGGAAATAGATGGGGAGACAGTAGAAACAGTGTCAGACTTTATTTTGGGGGCTCCAAAATCACTGCAGATGGTGATTGCAGCCATGAAATTAAAAGACACTTACTCCTTGGAAGGAACGTTATGACCAAACTAGATAGCATATTAAAAAGCAGATACATTACTTTGCCAACAAAGGTCCATCTGGTCAAGGCTATGGTTTTTCTAGTAGTCATGTATGGATGTGAGAGTTGGACTGTGAAGAAAGCTGAGCACTGAAGAACTGATGCTTTTGAACTATGGTGTTGGAGAAGACTCTTTTTATTTTCATTTATTTTTATTAGTTGGAGGCTAAATACTTGACAATATTGTAGTGGTTTTTGTCATATATTGACATGAATCAGCCATGGATTTACATGTATTCCCCATCCTGACCCCCCCTCCTACCTCCCTCTCTGCCCGATCTCTCTGGGTCTTCCCAGTGCACCAGGCCCGAACACTTGCCTCATGCATCCAACCTGGGATGGTGATCTGTTTCACCCTTGATAATATACATGTTTCGATGCTGTTCTCTCGAAACATCCCACCCTCGCCTTCTCCCACAGAGTCCAAAAGTCTGTTCTGTACATCTGGGTCTCTTTTTCTGTTTTGCATATAGGGTTATCATTACCATCTTTCTAAATTCCATATATATGTGTTAGTATACTGTAATGGTCTTTATGTTTCTGGCTTACTTCACTCTGTATAATGGGTTCCAGTTTCATCCATCTCATTAGAACTGATTCAAACGAATTCTTTTTAATGGCCGAGTAATATTCCATGGTGTATATGTACCACAGCTTCCTTATCCATTCATCTGCTGATGGGCATCTAGGTTGCTTCCATGTCCTGGCTATTATAAACAGTGCTGTGATGAACATTGGGGTGCACCTGTCTCTTTCAGATCTGGTTTCCTCAGTGTGTATGCCCAGAAGTGGGATTGCTGGGTCATATGGCAGTTCTATTTCCAGTTTTTTAAGAAATCTCCACACTGTTCTCCATAACGGCTGTACTAGCTTGCATTCCCACCAACAGTGTAAGAGGGTTCCCTTTTCTCCACACCCTCTCCAGCATTTATTGCTTGTAGACTTTTGGACAGCAGCCATCCTGACTGGCGTGTAATGGTACCTCATTGTGGTTTTGATTTGCATTTCTCTGATAATGAGTGATGTTGAGCATCTTTTCATGTGTTTGTTAGCCATCTGTATGTCTTCTTTGGAGAAATGTCTGTTTAGTTCTTTGGCCCATTTTTTGATTGGGTCATTTATTTTTCTGGAATTGAGCTGCAGGAGTTGCTTGTATATTTTTGAGATTAATCCTTTGTTTGTTGCTTCATTTGCTATTATTTTCTCCCAATCTGAGGGCTGTCTTTTCACCTTACTTATAGTTTCCTTTGTAGTGCAAAAGCTTTTAAGTTTCATTAGGTCCCATTTGTTTAGTTTTGCTTTTATTTCCAATATTCTGGGAGGTGGGTCATAGAGGATCTTGCTGTGATTTATGTCGGAGAGTGTTTTGCCTATGTTCTCCTCTAGGAGTTTTATAGTTTCTGGTCTTACATTTAGATCTTTAATCCATTTTGAGTTTATCTTTGTGTATGGTGTTAGAAAGTGTTCTAGTTTCATTCTTTTACAAGTGGTTGACCAGTTTTCCCAGCACCACTTGTTAAAGTGGTTGTCTTTTTTCCACTGTATATCCTTGCCTCCTTTGTTGAAGGTAAGGTGTCCATAGGTTCGTGGATTTATCTCTGGGCTTTCTACTCTGTTCCATTGATCTATATTTCTGTCTTTGTGCCAGTACCATACTGTCTTGATGACTGTGGCTTTGTAGTATAGTCTGAAGTCAGGCAGGTTGATTCCTCCAGTTCCATTCTTCTTTCTCAAGATTACTTTGGCTATTCAAGGTTTTTTGTATTTCCATACAAATTGTGAAATTATTTTTTCTAGTTCTGTGAAAAATACCGTTGATAGCTTGATAGGGATTGCATTGAATCTATAGATTGCATTGGGTAGAATAGCCATTTTGACAATACTGATTCTTCCAATCCATGAACACGGTATGTTTCTCCATCTGTTTGTGTCCTCTTTGATTTCTTTCATCAGTGTTTTATAGTTTTCTATGTATAGGTCCTTTGTTTCTTTAGGTAGATATACTCCTAAGTATTTTATTCTTTTTGCAATGGTGAATGGTATTGTTTCCTTAATTTCTCTTTCTGTTTTCTCATTGTTAGTGTATAGGAATGCAAGGGATTTCTGTGTGTTAATTTTATATCCTACAACTTTACTATATTCGTTGGTTAGCTCTAGTAATTTTCTAGTAGAGTCTTTAGGGTTTTCTATGTAGAGGATCATGTCATCTGCAAACAGTGAGAGTTTCACTTCTTCTTTTCCTATCTGGATTCCTTTTACTTCTTTTTCTGCTCTGATTGCTGTGGCCAAAACTTCCAAAACTATGTTGAATAGTAGTGGTGAGATTGGGCACCCTTGTCTTATTCCTGATTTTAGGGGAAATGCTTTCAATTTTTCACCATTGAGGGTAATGTTTGTTGTGGGTTTGTCATATATAGCTTTTATTATGTTGAGGTATGTTCCTTCTATTCCTGCTTTATGGAGAGTTTTAATCATAAATGGGTGTTGAGTTTTGTCAAAAAATATGGAACGCTTCACGAATTTCCATGTCATCCTTGCGCAGGGGCCATGCTAATCTTCTGTGTATCGTTCCAATTTTAGTATATGTGCTGCCGAAGCGAGCACGGAGAAGACTCTTGAAAGTCCCTTGGACTGCAAGGAGATCCAACCAGTCCATCCTAAATGAGATGAGTCCTGGGTGTTCATTGGAAGGACTGATGCTGCAGCCGAAGTTCCAATACTTTGGCCACCTGATGCGAAGAGTTGACTCATTGGAAAAGACCCTGATGCTGGAAGGGACTGGGGGCAGGAGGAGAAGGGGACGACAGAGAATGAGATGGCTGGATGGCATCACTGACTTGATGGGCATGAGTTTGAGTAAACTCTGGGAGTTTGTGATGGGCAGGGAGGCCTGGCGTGCTGCGATTCATGGGGTCGCAAAGAGTCGGACACGACTGAGCGACTGAACTGAACTGAACCGAACTGATACTTAAATATATATATATATATTTACTATATATATACACACACACTATATATAAGCATATATTATTTATACACTGTATCTGTTTTTATTTTGAATAAACTGTTACCTGTTAGCTCAACTAAGAAAAAGAAAACTTTTAATTTTATCTTTATTCCTTCTTTGATACTTTTTCTTTCTTCCTGTAGATTCAAGATTTTGACCTATATTATTTACCTTCTCTCCATAGAACATCTTTTAACATTTCTTGAAAAGTAGGTCTACTAGCAACAAATTCCCTCATTTTTTCTTTGCTTGAGAAAGTCTTTATTTCTCTTTCACTTTTGAAGAATAATTTTGTTGGGTACAGAATTCTAGGTTAGTAGTTACTTCCTCTCAATACTTTAAATATTACATTCCACTCTCATCTTACTTGTATGGTTCTGAAGAGAAATTGGATATAATTCTTATCTTTATTCCTCTATAGGTAAGGTGTTTTCTCCCCCTTTGGCTTCTTTTAGGATTTTTCTTTATGTTTTACTTTTTGTAACTTGAAAATGATATACTTAGTTATTGCTTTTTGGATATTTAACCTGCTAGGTATTCTTTGAGCTTCCTGCATCTACGTTTGGTGTCTGACATTAATTTGCAGAAATTCTCAGTCATTATTGTTTAAAATATTTTTTTAATTCCTGTCTTCCTTCTCCATCTGATATTCTAGTTCAGAAGGTTTTCTTAGTCTTTGGATTTTTTTTAATCTTTGTTTTCTTTTAGGTTTTTTAGGATTCTACTGGTATATCTTCTAGCATAGAGATCCCCTTTTTACCCATAACTAATCTACTAAGAGGCCTATCAAAGGGATTCTATGTTTTTGTTATAGTGTTTTCTTATCTTTAGAATTTCATTTTGTTTCTTTTTCTGGGGTTTCTATCCCTCTGTTTGCATTGATCATGTGTTCTTGCATGCTGTCTACTTCATCAATTAAAGCCCTAATTGCAGTTGCTTTAAATTCTCTGTCTGGTAATTCCAACACCCTTGCCATATCTGGTTCTGTTGCTTGGTGTGTTTCTTCAAATTGTATTTTTAATTTTTGACTTTCCTTATAATTTTTTTCTTGATAGCTGGACAAAATATACAAGGTTAAAATATGTTGCAAATAGGCCTTTATTAATGTAGAGGTGAAGTGTGGGTGTGGGAAGCATACTATAGTTCTATGAGTAGGTTCTAGTATTTTATTACGCATATACCTCTGGATTTTGAACTTCATGAGTGTTTCTCAGTCTTTTTCTCTCTCCTTTAGTGGGAGAGCATGACTAGAGACAGCTAGATTTGTATATTTCTCTTACACTGGAACATTCTGATAATATTCTAGCAGGTTACTAGGATTAATAAGGTTTCCCTGAGGGCAGCCCTTGTTAAGAGCAGTTCTCTGGAGTACCTCAAAATGGTTCTTTTTCCCTACCCTCTGCTGGAAACCTGAGGGAATTTTTCTCTGGTACTTACTATGGAAACTGATTGAGCTCCTGGAGGTAAATCCCACAGTATGCTGGGACCCTACCACAACTGGGTTGCTATGGAGTTTTTAAGAGTTTTCTGCATTTAGACTCCAGCAAACTGTCAACTACAGTTCCAAACCCCTGGCACTGGTTCCCATGGTGATTTCTGCTGGTAAGTCTCTGCTGAAGTAATCTATGATAATCTTTATTTGGCTGTCTGTCTCTAATCTTAGCAGCAGCAGTTTGCCTTGTGTCTTCTTTGCTTTGTGTCTTCATTTCTCTCATGGATTCAAGAAGATTTGTTGATGCTTTGATCTGTTCAGCTTTTTACTTGTTGTTAGGATGGAGTGGCAATTTCCTAACTCTTTATGAGGAACCAGAAGCAAGAAGTTCAATTATTATATTTTTAAACTCTGGGATTTTAATTTTCTAAGAAGCAATAGTTTCTGAGTTCAGTGTTTGATATTTGTTCTGACCCTAAGAGGGCTCCTCAAGCTGTGTTTTTCCCAAGTTCTCTCTTGTAAACTAGCCTGCCCACAGCCTAGACTGTATCTTTATTAAAATCCTTGAACCTCCTCCCAATCCTCTCAACTGCTTTTCACTGCAACCTCCACCACTCTTGAGAGTTTCCTTAGGTTTGTACATCTTCAAGATCTGTTGCAAATAGAATCAGTTCCTTTGGTAAGAGATTAGGATCTGTCTGTTTTATGGTTGCTTCTCTCCCCTGCACCCCAGGCAAAATCCCAGAGCCAATGCTCTGGAGCTGGATGAGGAAATGGCAATCTTCTCTCTGAGCAATATTCCCACTCCAGGAGCTAATCTTCTGGTGGAGGGGGCACTTAGTAACCTGAAGTCCTCTTGGCTTTCCTTTCCTGCCATGGAATTCCCACCTCATGAGGCAGGGAAAGGACAACAAGGGCTCCAGTATTCTCAGCATGCCTCATTAAGGCTGAGTCTCCATGCCATGAGTGGAGGCTGCATGGAAGAAGTGAGACACCACCTCTTGACCACAGTCACCCAAGACTTAGGCTTAGCAATGGGTAGCTGAGGACAGGATGTGAAACGCTGAAGTCTTGCTTCTCATGGGAAGAAAATCCTCTGATTGGGAGCTGAGGGAGAGGGAACTCTGTGTTATCAGCTGCAGAAGTCTGGAGTGCAGTTACCCAACTTGCACTAAAATGGGGATGGAGGATGTGGTCTTGGTTCAAACACCACAGATTCTTACCATTTTAACTGATGTTTTGCAGCTTTTCTTAAACAGATGCTTCTTCATTTGCTATTTGCTCTTAGGACCATTTCCAGAGATTTATTGTTTTCAAAATACTTTTCACCAGTTTCACTGGGGAGTGGTCAGTGGAGCTCCTCACATTGCCATTGCTGGAAGTCAATCTCCACTGAGGAGTTTTAAGCTTGATATTGACATGGTGAGTTTTGAATTTCACTCTAGTCATTTTGTGTAGGATAGATTACTAGGGAGATATGGTGGAAATTCAGGTAGACCAGTTAGGAGATTGTTGTCATGTTCTAGGCATGAGATGAAGAAGCCTAAACTAAGGCAATAGCAGGGGGAAGGGCCAATAATTTAGGATTGAAAAGGCCCAGGGATATTGAGTAACTTAAAGTGATAAAGTGAAGTCACTCAATCATGTCTGACTCTTTGCAACCCCATGGACTGTAGCCTACCATGCACCTTCATCCATGGGATTTTCCAGGCAAGAGTACTGGAGTGGGAAAGAGAGAGAAGTCAAAGATGATTCCCAGGTTTCTGACTTGGGTGATTAGTGACTAGTGGTGCCATTTTCTGAGACAGGGAAGACAAATGTGAAATAGACTTTGGACAGTGAGAATTGATGGAGAATACAGTTGTTGACTGGAGAAGGAAGTGGCAACCCACTCCAGTATTCTTGCCTGGAAAATCCCATGGATGGAGGAGCCTGGCAGGTTACAGTCCATGGGGTTGAAAAGAGTCAGACACGACCGAGTGACTTCACTTTCACTTTCTACAGTTGTTGAGATGTGTTAGAGATCTGTTGAACATCCACGTAGAGGTGAAATGTAGATTGTGTACATAGGTGTGGAATTGAGGAGAGCGATCTAGGCTACAGACATATGCTTGGGAGACCATCACATGGGCTCAGTGGTGGGCTGGAGCTGGCTTGTAATGGATCATATAAGACTGATAAATCTTCAGAGATTTAGTGAGCTGGATGTTAAATATAATAGTTATTGAGATTTAAACTATATAAATTTATTAAATTTATTAAAAAAGAAAAGTTAAAAACTCAAAACTCACCACTTCCTATTTATTATTTTCTATGCTCTTGAGGTTATTTACATTTTTGTGTTTGTATGGTGGAAATGTTATATAATGGTATGCTATCTTGTATGTCTTTCCATCTCTGTGTTCAGTGATGTTCTGCTGGTAACTTGAAACCCAACCTTCTGGAGGTATTTACGCAATGGAAATTAGCAAACACTATAAATCAGGAAGTTTTTCTTTTCCCTCAGAGAACCCGTGGTTAAATATTTACCAGCACAACACTTCATGGCAGCCATTAACAGAGAGGTGGAAATTAAAATTATGTGAATTGATGTGATCACTCTGGTAGAGTAAGTACAGAGTGGCATGAATTGGATTTTGAAGAGAAACTTCAAAACCTCAAATCAGAATCCCCCATAACCCCCTCAAATCCTCAGGCCAGTATTTTTAAAAAAGGAGGAAAGATACACTTTTCTCATATATAGCTAAGGCACCCAGTCAAGAAGACAAAATGTTAGCAAGTTAGGTTAATCTGTCTCCTAGAGACCAGGCAGAGAGTGAGAGGTGAACAAGTCGCCTGGACAAAAAATCTCACCCTGAAATCCAAGCTGAGCTATAAAAGAACAGGAATGCCTGCATTGCTTAATTGGGCAAGAGCGGGGAAGGCAGCTGGGAAGAGTTTTCACAAAAAAGGAAAACAGCTAGCAACTCCTTTATTCACACATTTATGCATCTCCAAAGGGACTTACTGAGTATCTTCTAGGTTCAAAGCATAGGCTGGGGACTGTAAACAGAGAGTGGGTAATATGTCCAGGCATTAAGTACTGGAAAGTTGTGATGGTCAAAGAAATCTTGGAGGATGTGGGGTTTGAGCTGGGCTTTGAAGGTTAGTTAAGAAGTACCTGGAAAGAAGAAGATGGGAACTCTTCAAAGAAAATGTAACAGAAATAAGAAAGGCCCAGAGCCAAGAATAATACTACTTAATACTTAGAGAATTCTTATTCAATGCCAAACACCATTCTAAGAGTTTTATGTGCACTATCTCATTTAATCCTTGAAACAAGCCTATGAAGTAGAGACTATTATTATTCCAATTTTACAGATTAGGAAACTGAGTCAACACAATAGGAAAGTAGCCAAAATCGCATTATGAATCCAGACAACCTGGTTCTAGAGCTACAGTCTTAACTAATACCCTACTTACCTCCTGGAGTGTACAAGATATTTTCATGAGGGTGTGTGCTGATAGAGGCCGAAATGGGATAGCCGTGAGATAGGAGAATTTGATAGGTAAATAGGGAGCCAACCTCAAAGGATTTTATATTCTAGAGACACTTGCAACAATTATAGAATAAGCTAGGCCGACCCAGCTTTGAACCCTGAATCTGCCATTGATAAGCTGTGTGGCATAGGATAAATTCAGTGGTGGCCTCCATTTCCTCACCTTTCAGATGGGTATGTCCATGCTAATTCTGTTAGGTTGCTGTGAAGATTAACGAATAACAGTTTATAATGTGTCCAGCACAGAGTAGGTCACCATCAATGGAGGCTATCTATTACTTTATGACTGGTACAGTACACAGCAGAGCTTTTGGAATAAATGTTTTAAAGTTTTTTTAGTTAGTGATTCCTCAAAGGCCATCAATGTAGAATTTCTGGTGAAAACATTCACTTAAAAAAATCATTTCTTTTCCTGGTAGCTTGTCCCTCAAACTACTGAGAAACCTATAGTCTTGGGTTGCTGATGCCTTCCAGTTGGCAAGTATAACCAAAGACAGGCTTGGGCTAGGGAAACTGCCCCACATGTGTACCCACCATTCCTAGGGAGTTACTAATGGGGTGAGGACAACTAGAAATAAGGAGGCTATAGCTCAACTTCTCTTCTTGATATTGATCTATATGTCACTGTTAGACTCTGGAGATTGTCCTGCCCCTTTCATCTACCCTAGTCCAGTTCTGGGAAGATAGCAGTGAATAACTGTGGAAACGCATGGTCCAGAGATCCAGGTGGGACTCGACTTCTCCTTATTTCCTCATACACCCTCTTTCCTCGCTAAAGAAGTATCATTTTATTTTGTGGATCTCCTAAGGAAACTCCTAACTTGCCTAATGTCTTCCTGGAAATGCAGTTGTTAGAGGTGCATAATTGAAAGCATGACTAGAATTAGCTGCTATTCTCAAGAATCTTGAAACTGTAAATCCTGATAGTCAGGACTCAAAAAATCATAGAAGGGAGAAGAAGTAAAACCTCTTACTTTTCATGTGTCTGAAAATATCTGAATGTAGAGTTGTTACCTAAAATAGAAAACTAAAGAATTTTTCCCCTTCTGGATTCCAAATATCTGCTATGGGACCTGAGGTACTTCTTAAAGATGACCTCTAACTGGTGTAGAGTGTTCCTTTCTCTGACGTTCTGTCTGCAGGCTGACAAGTAGCCTTTGCTGACCTTCTGCACGAAGGGTCAGGGAAATCACACCATTTCCTTTTCAGGCCATAATGACTGCCTTATCCAGCAGGCAGAAGACTGCAAATGGTCTCAAATTTCAAGATATTCTGTTTTCTTGCAGTGGTTCTGGGGCAGGTAATTTGAATCAGGATAGGGCACCTTCACTACAGTGACTCAATAATTCTGTGGTTTCACCTCTTTCCTGTAATTCTTTAAGAGGCCAGTAGACTCTCCAGAGTATTCTAGAAGTTGTATTAAAACTGATACAGGAAGAAAGAATGAGAAGTAATGGCAGCTGCTAGGCCAAAGAAATTCTTGGGCCCAACAGGGAGTGTTATGGGGGAGTCTGAGCCAGACATTCTTGACTTTTCTCTTTCTCTCACACTTTACAGCTATGCTTCCTTTACAACTGGGTTTACCTTCAAATTTTCTCAAAAATTGACCATGCTTTTATCCTTTTCACCAGTACCACCTTGTTTTAAGCCACCATTCACTCCCTGTAGTCTCTGTATTCGCCGCTCCATTTTCCTTACAGAAGCCAGAGGGAGACTTTCAATTATCAAGTCACTCCTCTGTTTCAAATCCTGCAATGACTTATTATCTCATTCAGAATAAAAGTCAAAGGTCTTGTAATGGCTTATACATCCCTGCCTGATTTGTCCCCTCTTCATCTCCACAGTATCAGGTCCCACTACTTTGCCTCACAGTCACTCTTCTCCAGCCACCACACTTGCTTCCTTGCTGGTCCTTGGACATAAACAAGCATGCCCCTACCACAAGGACTTTGCACTAGCTGTTTTCTTTGCCTGGAAAAATCTTCTCTCAAATATTCAAATAATTCACTCCCTCACCTTCTTCAGATCATAATTAAAATAATGTCCTTTTTCAGTTAGCTTTTCCCTGACTGCTCTATTTAAATTTGCAATCACCCCTATACTCCTTTTGCCTCTTCCATGTTTTATTTTTCATGTGCATGGGCATTTGTGTATGCTTAAGTCACTCAATCATATCCAACCCTTTGCGACCCCATGGACTGTAGCCTGACAGGATTGTTGGTCCATGGGCTTTCCCAGGCAAGAATGCTGGAGTGGGTAGCCATTCCCTTCTCCAGGGGATTGTCCAAACCCAGGGACTGACCCTGGGTCTCCTACATTGCAGGTGAACTCTTTACTGTCTGAGCCACCAGAGAAGCATGTAGCACTTGTCAGCTTCTAATATACTACTTTTCACTAGTTTGTTTAAAGACTGTTTCTCCCCTGCAATATCAGCTTCATTAGGGCAAGGACTTTTGCTTTTAACAACAACAACAACAACAACAACAAAACTGTGTTATCTCCAGCACCCAACACAGGGCCTGGCATTAGTGCTCAATAAGTATTCATTAAATGAATTTTCTTAAAAGATACCCATTGTTCAGGAAAAACTCCCTTTCCCTAGTTAGTTCTTAGTTTCCCCATTGATAATACAAGAGGGTTGGATTGGGAGATCTCTCAGGTCTTTGGCACCTCTAAGACTAAATTCAGAAATCTGGGTCTCCACAGCCAGATTTCTTGGGCTACTTTTCACTTTCTACCTTGGGGCAAGTTACTTCATCTCTCTGAGCCTCTTAGTTTTCTTATTTGAAAATGAAGATAATAAAAAATAGACCCTTTCTCCAAGAGTTGCTCTGGAGACTAAATAGGATCATTATATAAGCACTTTGACACAGTGCATGGCATTCAATAAACATTAACTATTGCTTTTAGGGAGATCATTAACAAGTAGCCACATTAGCAGCCTTCCTTAGGTTCAAAACCAGCTTCAGTCACTGATGGTATGGGAGAAAAGAGGAAAAAAAAACCCTCCATAACAAAAAACTCACCTGGGTTTCATATGCAGCTTATATGCAACTCACATGCATACAGCTGGCCTCATCCTCCTTTCCCATCCCATTACTAAGCTAGAAGAACAGCTCATTCTTTTGTAACCTGATGTCCCTGGATAAGAGGGAGGGCTAGAGAAGAAACTGACTACGGTGATTGCCATGGCCACCTGCTCTATGTCATTCTACAGAGAAGCAAGCCTTGAGGGTGTAGTTATAATTACCCACAAACCTAGTTATGAGTGGCTTCAATCAGGGTGTGTGGAACACATATGGTCCCAGTCACAGAAGTTGTGCTAGGAGGGCAGAGGATGACATTCAAAATCATCATGAGAAAACAGCTGACCTGTTCAGAGTAAGGCAGGTTATAGGCTACCAGAATGAAAACTAGAAAGGATAACCAATGAATAAGCCTATTAGTAATGATTATAACATTAATAATACCTTACATTTCTAGCATATTTGCTGTGTTCCAGATGCTTTTTAAATTATTTATTTATCCCATGAATTCAGTGATTCTAAACCTTAGTTGCACATTGGAGAACTTGAAAAACTGTATCAGGGTCCAAGCTTCACTGCACCAATTAAATAAACATTTTTGTCGAAAAATATTAAAATATTAATTAAAATATTAATATTTTGTCAAAAAATATTTAAAAATCTCCCCAGGTAATTATAATGTATAGTCAGGATTGAGAACAATTGAGGCATATATATAACATATACATTTTACAGGTGAGAAACTTATTAATAAGTTCAGAAAATTTGTTCCAGGTCATCCAGTGAGGAATCAGCAATAGGCTATACTGTCTCACATATAGTACTGTATACACTCTGTACCACACAGGGAAGGCTTGAACATAGAACTTGGGGCCAGAATTCAATTTTAACAGAACCAGGTGCATCATGATGGGGCCAGATATAGCTGGGCTGAACCCCTTGAACCACATACGCATCCTGGGGTCTAGGATGCCATACTCCAAAGACTAGTCAAGCAGTATCATAGGCATCTGCTGCAGTTTGGGGATTTCCTGCTTCAACCAAGATAGCCTCAGTATCGACTCAGTCACCTGCCCTGGTGATATTAACACAAAGGTATCCTACTGCCATTTACCTCTTCAACTTCCTTTGCCCATCAGATCCAGGCTGCATGCAACAACAGCAGTGACATTAGGTAATTATTTCCTTAGCATGCTATGTGTACATCTGGAGGGTTACAAGATGATCTAGGAGGTAAATGGATAAGCATCAACAATTTTTCAATAGTCATTTTAATGTAATTGAAATAGGTACTGGAGTTTGGACTTCCCTTGTGGCTCAGCTGGTAATTGTGTATATATATATGTGTGTGTGTGTGTGTATGTGTGTGTATGGTGAGGGACAGGGAAGCCTGGTGTGCTGTGGTCCATGGGGTCATGAAGAGTTGGACACGACTTGGTGACTGAATACCAACAACATATTATATGTATATATATTCAGCCCATGATTGCTTAGAATAAGGCTAGGTTGATTTAAAATATTGAAAAGTGACTTGAGTTAAAGAAAAAATTAAGTAAATAATAAACATAGATGTGGTTGGCACAAGAATATGGTTCCAAAATTCAGAACAAGATAGATGAATGGCTGAAGAGGAAGAACACTGTTTAGAGGAATTTATCTATTCACTCAATCATTTAATCACTGAACAAATATTTATTGGATAACAAGTATGTGCCAAGAAACATGTTAGACATAATATAAATGAATAACAAGTGGTTCTTGCCTTCAAGGAGCTCACATAAATATAAATGTACAAGAAACATTTTTGTCAAATGCCTTTGTAATAAATGTATCCCTAGATAATGGGAGAAAAGTAAACATACAATGGCAATTCAATATAAATAAGCAAAAAGCATAGTGGAAACATATGAGGATGGGCAGGTTAAGGAGACAGGGACAATGGAGACTTGAGAAGATTTCCAAGAAGAGGTGATTTAGTCATGCAAATATGAGAGGGAAAGGATGCCAAGTTGAGGGCATTATGAACAAATAATAAAAGTGAGAAACAATAGCATGTAAATGTGTAATGGTTGGTTAAGGGGGAAAGGATAAGATGGATTATTCAGTTGAGAGCATGAAATACACAGTGGAAATGTGGAGAGAGAGAGCTGGGAGGATCTGCTGGAGCTGGATTATTGCACTCCATGAAAATTGGTTTGAACCTTATTTTTTGGACAAGCTTGGCTTTGTAACTAGGCTGGAGAGAAGATATTCAAATTCTGGTTCTGTTACTTTTTTTTTTAGTTGTGTGTCCATGGGCCTAGTTGTCCTAATCTTTCTGAGATTCAGATTTTTTATTTGTCAAGTGGGAAAATTAGTAGTTCCTTAGCATTAATTGTAGAAGGTTAAATGGAATATCATTTATAAATCACTATTCATGATGCTTGGCACACAAAGTAAGACCTACCCCTTGACTGTTCTTCCTTGGTTTTCCTTTTTAGAGATGTTATCAGCATTTGTTTTTTTTTGTTGTTGTTGTTTGTTTGTTTGTTTTATTTTTTATTTTTCTTTTTTTTCAATTTCTCCTTTATTTATTTATTTTTCAGTGGGTTTTGTCATACATTGATATGAATCAGCCATAGATTTACACGTATTCCCCATCCCGATCCCCGCTTCCACCTCCCTCTCCACCCATTTGTTTATGAGTCTGTATTGCCCTCTCATCTGTCTCCATATTCAACACCTGCCTGGAGTAGGAAAATGGCAACCCGCTCCAGTATTCTTGCCTGGAAAATTCCATGGACAGAGAATCCTGACAGGCTACAGTCCACGCAGTTGCAAAGATTCAGATATGACTGAGCAACTGAGTATGCACACCATATAGAAAACCATTCACCTATTTTATTTCACTTAATTTGCACAACAGTACTGATGGCTCAGATGGTAAAGAACCTGTCTACAGTGCAGGAGACCTGGGTTCAATCCCTGGGCCGAGAAGACCTCCCTGGAGAAGGGAATGACAACCCATTCCAGTATTCTTGCTTGGAGAATTCCATGGACAGAGGATCCTGGCAGGCTACAGTCCATGGGATTGAAAAGAGTCAGACACAACTGAGTAACTTTCATATACATACACACACTGATGACAGGATGACTGTGTAGTGAAAAGTGCAGGGCTACTATACCAAACTGACTTCAGCTAGAGCAACTATGCTTTGCTTTTCCCAAAACACTTAAGGTATAACAAACAAATGCCACATTTCTTTATTTTCTTTCATAGATGAAAATCATTAATAATTGTTTTCCTGAATATGTAGGAGGAAAAGGAGCTGAAGACATAGGGTCTATATACTAGGAATTTGCTCCAGTGACCCCTGCTAGGCTGTGAGTTTGGCGGCATTGTTGGCATTTTTCAGAATTTATGTGTTTTGTTCCTCCAGATTCCTTTTTAAAAATCTGGTTAAAAAACATATAACATAAAATTTACCATCTTAACCATTTTAAATGTACAGTTTAGTAGTGTTATGTATGTTCACATTTCTGTGAAATAGATATCCAGATTATTTTTAGTCAAAAGAAACACTATATTAATATGTTCATTTTGTGGTAATTTGCTGATGTGTAAACTTAAGATTTGTTTACTTTTCTGTATTTATGTTATACATCAAGAAAATGTTTTCCTAAGTGATAATATTGAATAAAACACCAGTGACTATTTCAGTTAATTTATTGGTGAATAACCCAGTTGGCTGTAGAAGTGAGAGATGATGTTAAGTTTCTTAAATGTAGAGCAAGAACAATATTTTTTAAAATCCTCTAAACAATTTAGAAAAAGAAAGATTGTTTCAATACTAAGACATCTTAACTAGCATAAAAGAGAAACAAGAAGGCTTCTGGTCCAGATAAGATGGCATAGAAACATTGCTCTCTGCTCCTCTCTACTAGGTACAACTATAAATCCTGGAAATACACCCCTTTGTTCTGTAGTCCTTGAGACATCCTTCCCTAGTGAGGGGTACTGGGAGGCCAGGGAGTCTTATGCAAGTGGGACCCCTCTAGAGCAAGTGACCCAGCTTAGAAACTTCTTTACATTCATGGTCCTAAGAATCCCCTCCCCCACATAGACTGGCCAGGCTTCCCTGGGTGAAGAAATGCAGTCACAAGTGGCCTAAGTGCAGAAAGTGTTCTTCGTCATGGAGACTTCCTTTCTCCACTTAAAGGCACCACACAATCTAGCCTAGAGAAGCAACTTTTGCCTGCACAAGCTAAACCAGCATAAACCACTTGGAGCCCATCAGGTACCAGTTAATCCAAGCCAATCAAAGCACAGAAAAGGCTCTGAAGATTAAACTGTTATTGGAATCATGGCCCACAAAAATTGGCCAGGACCTATGTGCTAAACCTAAACAAGTAGACTGCCTGATAAAATGGAGGATTTGCATAGGACTAGACTTTCCTAACACAATAGCCAAAATTTCTAGAATACATTAAAGAATCACCTGTCATACAAAAAACCAGGAAAATAACTTTAAAAGGAAAAGACAATCGAATGACGCCAACACGGAGATGAATCATATGTTGAAATTATCTGACAAAGATGTTAAAGAAGCCTTTATAAAGATGTTTCAATGAGCATGCTAGAAACAAATGAAAAAATATAAAATCTCAGCAAGGAAATAGAAGTTATAAAAAAGAACAAAATGCAAACTGAAAAATATATTAATAGAAAAAAGATATCTCTAGGTAATCATGCTAAATAAAAAAGCCAATCCCCAAAAGTTATGTACAATATGGTTCCATTTATGGAAGAAATTTTAAATGACAAAATCATAGAAATTGGCAACAGTTTACAGTTGTCAGGACTTAAGTTTTGGTTCTGGGGAGGGTTGTCAGAGGGAAGTGTGTATGGTTATAAAAGGGCAAAACAAGAGATTTTTGCAGTGATGGAACTATTCTGTATCTTGACTATGATGTGGAGACACAAAAAGTGATAAATTGTGTAGAACTAAGTACACACTTAAATGAGTACAAGTAATGCTGGATAAATTTGAATGAGATCAGTGAATCGTATCAATGTCAATATCATGGTTGTGGTACTGTAATATAGTTACCATTGGGGGAAACAGAATGAAGGGTCCACAGGATCTCTCTGGATTATTTCTTACAACTCCATGGGACTATAATTATCTCAAATTAAATGTCTAATGAAAAATAACACAACTTATGTTTTAAATGCTTAATTAAAATAAAATCGATGCTCTGATTTATGAAATAAAAAAATAGAATGTTATTGTAACTGTGGTCTTGCTTCGTCTTATGTTACTCCTGCTGTTGGGATAAACTTTGAATACAGATGCTTTCTAGTATAAGTAGAATTTTGAAAGTTTCATTTTTGAGCAATGTTGAGGTATACAGACCTGAAGATTTATTGCAGAACTTAGTGTAACTTCAGAGTTAGTATTATGTTTAGCAGCTAAAACAATATTGGTTTTTAACTTATGTGTTAGGCTCATTAGATGAAATGTCATATATATCCATTTTTCATTGTTCAGTTGCCAAGTTGTGTCCAACTATTTGCTACCCCATAGACTGCAGCACGCCAGGCCTCCCTGTCCCTTACCATCTCCTGGAGTTTGCCCAAGTTCATGTCCATTGAATCGGTGATGCCATTCAACCATCTCATCCTCTTTTTAAATAAAAGTGCAATATCCATTTTTAAAAGTTCAAATACCATATTAATTTGCACGTTTTCCTCGCTTGCCCAATATTTTACTTATACAGTGGTGATATAGAGAGAATTATGTGTTTCTATAGTTTAATATTCTTCATCCTCAGCAGATTTTAATATGTATTTCTAAAGTACAGACATCATCACTTTTAAATATTTGAACAGAAAATTGCATAGGAGAAACACTTGATTGTTTTGGACATTTTTATTCATGTATTATTACAGATCTTTAACTTATCTTTCTGAGTTAGAAGTGTTAATATCCAGTGTTTCACAAGTTTCTGTCATTTTAGCAAATAACTAATAGAAGAAAGAACTCCCTATGTATGCTCTGAAAATGTGCAAGTTTCAATTCTTGAAAACTGTCTGCTGGTAAAGTACTATTAACAATTCAATAATAAAAAGACAACCTAATTAATAAAAAAAAAAGTGCAATAAAATCTATGCAGATTAAGTTAGAAAAATTAATGCATCCTATTTGAATTCCCACTCAGCAGTATTGGCCAGAAGTCCAATATCAATTGTTTTGTGGGATCCTTTCAACTCCTTTCAATTATATCAGAATCTTGGGTTTAGACAGTCCAGGAAGGACCTGGTAATCAGGCTCTAGCAACAAAGATCTCATTGTTCCTCTTTCAGGACAGTATGTCCCCTCTCCATCTTGACAACTAATCTCATCTCCACGATGAATTTAGATGAGAGTTCACTGTGTATCTGTATCACCTGGGAGCTTGTTAGATATGCTACAACCTTGGATTTGCTCCAAACCTCCTGGTTCCATGGTTTCTTTATTAATCTATTCCACTGAAAAGAAAAAGAGAAAGCTATTTGGAAATTAACTTAGTAGTATATTGCCCTGCCATACACATAAAAATTTAATTTGCAAAAGAAGAGAGTGATCCAATTGCAGGGAAAGCTTGATAAACGTCAGTCCTGATAATGCTAAATATCTGTTTAGATTGTAGTTTACTCTTTCCAGTGGATGATTGTTTGGCTTAGAGTCTATGCCAGGGTCCCAAGGATCCTGAAATATAAAGAAAAACTGAAAATGCTTTTGGAGGAAGTGTTGCACAATTGAGGAAGAGTAAAATTAGATATAATATTCAAAATATTTTAACAACTGACTTGGCATGGACGATAATCAATCAAAAGAGACATTAGTGCTGGATCATGGAGAAGTCTGGCAGAATCTTAGGGGAAGGCCTGGAAGAGTAGCAGAAGGAGTTGGAGAGCCTCAGTATTAAATAGCTATTTACTGGCTAGTATGAAAATATTTAAATATTTTTACAATCAGTATGACTGAAATCCTGTATACTAGCTTCATATAAGGCCTGGATATATTTATCATTTTCATCCTCTCTAATGGGGTTACATGCATACTCTTTGCCATTTTAAATAGTTTAATAAGATTTCTGAAAAAAATTTTTCCTACCCTGAGGTTAGTGTAGAGTTTGTCTTTTGCTTGGGTCAATTCTGCCTGGCTTCGCACTTTGCTAGGTGCTGAGGACACTGAATATTGGCTCTAAAGGAGCTTATACTGAAAGGTGTGTGTGTGTGTGTGTGTGTGTGTGTGTGCGTGTGTGTGTGCACACTCAGTCAGAACCAACTCTTTGCAATCCTATGGACTGTAGCTCATCAGGCTCCTCTGTCCATTGAATTGTCCAGGCAAGAATACTGCAGTAAGTTGCCATTTCCTACTCCAGGGGATTATCCTGACCCAGGGATGAAACCTGTGTCTCTTGTGTCACCTGCATCTCCTGAATTGGCAGGTGGATTCTTTACAACTGCACCACTTATACCCAGAGAAGGGGCACTATAAACTGATTTGATCTCCTTGCAGTCCAAGTGACTGTCAAGAGTCTTCCCTAATGCCACAGTTCAAAAACATCAATTCTTCGGTGCTCAGCCTTCTTTATGGTCCAACTCTCACATCCATACATGACTACTGGAAAAACCATAGCTTTGACAAGATGGCCCTTTGTAGGCAAAGTAACATCTCTGCTTTTTAATATGCTGTCTAGGTTTATCATAGCCTTTCTTCCAAGAAGCAAGTGTCTTTTAATTTCATGGCTACAATCACCGTCCAGAGTGATTTTGGGGCCCAAGAAAATAAAGTCTGTCACTGTTTCCATTGTTTCCCCATCTATTTGCCATGAAGTGATGGGACTGAATACCATGACCTTCGTTTTTTGAATAGTGAGTTTTAAACCAGCTTTTTCACTCTCCTCTTTCACCTTCATCAAGAGGTTCTTTAACTCCTCTTAGCTTTCTGCCATAAAGGTGGTGTCATCTGCATATCTGAGGTTATGATATTTCTCCCAGCAATCTTGATTCCAGCTTGTGCTTCATCCAGCCTGGCATTTTGCACAATGTACTCTGTATATAAGTTAAGCACAGTGACAATATATAGCCTTGACATACTCCTTTCTCAATTTGGAACCAGTCCATTGTTCCATGACCAATTCTAACTGTTGCTTCTTGACCTGCCTACAGGTTCCTCACGAGGCAGGTAAGGTGGTCTGGTATTCCCATCTCTTTCAGAATTTTCCACAGTTTGCTTGGTGTACACATTCAAAGGCTTTGGCATAGTCAATGAAGCAGAAATAGATGTTTTTCTGGAATTCTCTAACTTTTTCTGTGATCCAATGGATGTTCACGATTTGGTTCCCATGCCTTTGCTAAATCCAGGTTGTACATCTGGAAGTTCTCAGTGCACATACTGTAGAAGCCTAGCTTGAAGGATTTTGAGCATTGCTTTGCTAGCATGTAAAATGAGTGAAATTGTGCGGTAGTTTGAACATTCTTTGGCATTGCTCTTCTTTGGGATTGGAATGAAAACTGACCTTTTCCAGTCCTGTGGCCACTGTTGAGTTTTCCAAATTTGCTGGCATATTGTGTGCAGCACTTTAACAGTACCATCTTTTAGGATTTGAAATGGCTCAGCTGGAATTCCATCACCTCCACTAGCTTTGTTCATAGTGATGCTTCCCAAGGCCCACTTGACTTCACACTCAAGGATGTCTGACTCTAGGTGAGTGATCATATCATCGTGGATATCCTAGTCATTAAGATCTTTTTTGTATAGTTCTTCCATATATTCTTGCCACCTCTCCTTATTATCTTCTGCTTTTGTTAGTTCCATACCATTTCTGTCCTTTTTTGTGCCCATTTTTTCATGAAATGTTCCTTGGTATCTCTAATTTTCTTGAAGAGAGCTCTAGTCTTACCCATTCTATTGTTTTCCTCTATTTCTTTGCATTTTTCACTTAGGAAGGCTTTATTATCTCTCCTTGCTATTCTTTGGAGCTCTATATTCAGATGGGTATATATTTCCTTTTCTCATTTGCCTTTAGCTTCTCTTCTTTTCTCAGCTATTTGTAAGACCTCCTCAGACAACCATTTTGCCTTTATGCATTTCTTTTTCTTGGGGATAGTTTTGATCACTGTCTGCTGTAGAATCTTAAAAACCTCCTTCCATAGTTCTTCAGGCACTCTGTCTATCAGATCCAATCCCTTGAATCTATTTGTCACTTCCACTGTATAATCATTAGGGATTTGATTTAGGTCATACCTGAATGGCCTAGTGGTTTTCCATACTTTCTTCAATTTAAGTTTGAATCTTGCAATACAGAGTTTACGATCTGAGCCACAGTCAGCTCCTGGTTTTGTTTTTGCTGACTGTATAGAGCTTCATCATCTTCAGCTACAAAGAATATAATCAATCTGATTTTGGGTATTGACCATCTGCTGATGTCCATATGTAGAGTCATCTCTTGTGTTGTTGGTAGAGGGTGTATGGTATGACCAGTGTGTTCTCTTGGCAAAAATCTTTTAGTCTTTTCCCTGCTTCATTTTGTACTCCATGGCCAAACGTGCCTGTTACTCCAGGTAACTCTTAACTTCCTACTTCTGCATTCCAGTCCCCTATGATGAGAAGGACATCTTTTTTTTTCCGTTTATTTTTATTAGTTGGAGGCTAATTACTTTACAATATTGTAGTGGTTTTTGCCATACATTGACATGAATCAGCCATGGATTTACATGTATTCCCCATCCCGATCCCCCCTCCCACCTCCCTCTCCACCCGATCCCTCTGGGTCTTCCCAGTGCACCAGCCCCGAGCACTTGTCTCATGCATCCAACCTGGGCTGGTGACCTGTTTCACCCTTGATAATATACATGTTTCTATGCTGTTCTCTCAAAACATCCCACCCTCACCTTCTCCAACAGAGTCCAAAAGTCTGTTCTGTACATCTGTGTCTCTTTTCCTGTTTTGCATATAGGGTTATCATTACCATCTTTCTAAATTCCATATATATGCGTTAGTATACTGTATTGGTCTTTATCTTTCTGGCTTACTTCACTCTGTATAATGGGCTTCAGTTTCATCCATCTCATTAGAACTGATTCAAATGAATTCTTTTTAATGGCTGAGTAATATAGGACATCTTTTTTTGATGTTAGTTTTAGAAAAATTTTAGGTCTTCATAGAATTGTTCAACTTCATTATTAGTGGTTGGGGCATAGACTTGGATTACTATGATATTGAATGGTTTGCCTTGGAAATGAACCGAGATCATTCTGTCATTTTTGAGACTACACTCAAGTTCTGCATTTGGACTCTTTTGTTGACTATGAGGGCTACTCCATTTCTTCTAAGGGATTTTTGCCACAGTAGTAGATATAATGGTAATCTGAATTAAATTTGTCCATTCCTGTCCACTTTAGGTCACTGATTCCTAAAATGTTGATGTTCACTCTTGCCATCTCCTGTTTGATCACTTGCAGTTTACCTTGATTGATAGAATGTGAAATGAAGGACAGGAGAGATTGTTGAGGCCTGGATCATGCTTTATTGGAATGCCAAGGAGTTTGGAATTTATCCTGTAGTTACTGGGGTGCCATTGAAGAGTTTTAAGTGGGGTATTAATATAATCAGGAGAGGTGGCAAGAATACACAGAAGAACTGTACAAAAAAGATCTTCATGACCCAGATAATCAGGAAGGTGTGATCACTCACACTCACCAAGAGCCAGACATCCTGGAATGTGAAGTCAGGTGGGCCTTAGAGAGCATCACTACTAAAAAAGCTAGTGGAGGTGATGGAATTCCATTTGAGCTATTTCAAAACCTGGAAGATGATGCTGTGAAAGTGCTGCACTCAATATGACAGCAAATTTGGAAAACTCAGCAGTGGCCACAAGACTGGAAAAGGTTCGTTTTCATTCAAATCCAAAAGAAAGGTAATGCCAAAGAATGCTCAAACTACTGCACAATTGCACTCATCTCACACGCTAGTAAAGTAATGCTCAAAATTCTCCAAGCCAGACTTCAGCAACATGTGAACCGTGAATTTCCAGATGTTCAAGCTGGTTTTAGAAAAGGCAGAGGAACCAGAGATCAAATTGCCAACATCCATTGGATCATCGAAAAAGCAAGAGAGTTCCAGAAAAACATCTATTTCTGCTTTATTTACTATGCCAAAGCCTTTGGCTGTGTGGATCACAATAGACGTGGAAAATTCTGAAAGATGGGAATACCAGACCACCTGACCTGCCTCTTGAGAAATCTGCATGGAGGTCAGGAAGCAACAGTTAGACATGTATTTAAGAAAATTCAGTCTTGTTGTTAGTGCTACTACATTGCACAGTGTGAATAATGTTACCTGGAGTTATACAGTGTGGCAGTCCTGCTTGGCAGCATCAGGAAAGATGAATTTAAAGAAAGCCATTGCAACATTCTAGACAAAAGTTAATGAGTGTCTGAACTAGGGCAACAGTAATGAAGAGGAAAAAATGATTCAAAGAAAAGGTAGCAAGTTAAGGTGGCATGTCTTGGCAGGTTTGGATGAAGTGACAAGGAGAAATGAAGGATGGTTCTCAGGTTTCTGGGTTTGGTGACTAGCTGTTACCGTAAACTGAAGTTATGGTATCACATAGAATATTAGTAAGGTTGGGATTTGAAGGACATGTGTGTAGATCTGGAGAGAAAGGTGGAGCTGTCCATTAGGTAATTGAATATATATCATAAGCTTAGCCAGAAACAGCTACATAGTTTGTAAGTTCCACTGCAAAATGAAAATGTAGATCCACTTGTTCAACAATTAAGAATTCAAGTTAGTGACAACAGAGTATTAATCCAAGTGCAGGACCCTCCAGAAGATAGTGAGGGACAGGGAGGCCTGGCATGCTGCAGTCCATGGAGTCATAAAAAGTTGAACACAACTTTGCGACTGAACAGGACCCTTCTATGATCTCCCACAGTATACACGAGGCCAGTCCCAAACTTAGCAGATAAGTCAGGGTTGTTGGTAAGATTTGGGGTTCATTGGTGTATAGATGGTTTTTTTAATCCTGAGAGTGGACAAGATTAGCTAAAGAGAACTTTTAGAGTGAGAGGAGCAGAGGGTTGAGGATAAATTCCAGGGGACACCAACAGTTAAATAATAGAAGAAAGAAGGCCCCCAATGGCAACTGTGTATGCAGGAGAGGTAAAAGTGAAGAGAACACATTTTGGATCCAGACTGCCTAGGTTCAAATTCTCCCCCTGTCACTTAACTTGATGACCTTTGGTGCCTCGATTCCTTTACTTGTAAAAAGATGATAGCAACACTATCTATTTTATAGGGTTGTATGAGGAACAAGTTGATATATGTATGCTTAGAACGTTGCTGAGGACACAGAAAAAAAAGATACATGATGGTTAACTATAAAATATGCTTCTTCTTAGTAATAGTATATAAGCAAAAGGAAATCTGGGAAACAGCAGTGTCCTGGAAGCCAGATAAGGAGAGGATTTCAAGGAATTTGATTACTAATATAAAATGCAATAGAAAGTGCCAAAAAGATGACACCTGAAACAGCCAATGATGATTGTGAGGAAGGTCACTGTTGAACTTAAAGAGAGGGGGCAGTGAGACAAAGTGTGGAAACCAGATTTTAGTTGATTGAAGAATGAAATGGAGAGATAGAGTGTGTGTGTGCATGTGTGTGTGTGTAAATTAACCTTTTAAAGTTTGACTGTGAAAAGAGAAAGGGAGGTGGAAGGGGAAAAAGAAGAAGGAAAGAAAAATGTGGGGGCATACTAGGTTGCTTTAGCATATTTATAGGATGTAACAGTGGAATGAGAAGTCAAAGATGTTAGAGAAAGAGGATAATTTAGTTGCAAAGTGGCTTAGAGGAGACAGAAGAGATACCATATCTTTGAGGCTAGATGAACATACACACAGATACATTGACCAGCAAGCAGGGGAAGGGAGTGGCAAGCTGAGAAAGTTTGTCAGATAGCCTCCATTCTTTGTTTTTAAAGATTTTTAAAATATTGAAATGTAAGTATCATACATTAATCATGAGTATATTACTCAATGAATTATGACAAAATGAATACATGTGTATTAGTATAACCATCACTTGAGATAAAAAAACTGTCAGCACCCAGAAAGGGCATCCTACCTGGGTTCCTTCCTATCACACACCCCTCCACCCTGCTAAAAGTTAAATATGATGTAGCTTTTTATCATTTATTTATACCTTCACCATCTAGGTATGTATCCTGAAGCACTGTGGTTAAACTTTGCTTGTCTTGTATGACTGGATTATATTTGTGAGATTTATCTATGTTGTTTCATGTACTATAATACTTTTGTCTTTGCAGAGGCATGGTAGTTTGTTGTATAAATCAGAAAAAAAAATATCACTCCACACTGAAGGGAATTTATTTATTTTAAATTGGAGGATAATTGCTTTACAATGTTGTGTTGGTGTCTGCCATATAACTATATGAATCAGCTATGATTATACATATACGCCTTCCCTCTTGAGCCTCCCTCTCCATTCCCATCCCACCCCTCTAGGTCATCACTGAGAACCAGGCTTGGCTCCCTGTGTTATATAGCAGCTTCCCACTAGCTAGCTATTTTACACATGGTAGTGTATATATATGTCAGTGCTACTTTGTCCATTCCTCCTATTCTCTCCTTCTCTCACTGTGTCCTCAAGTCCATTCTCTATGTCTATGTCTCTCTTCCTTACCTGCAAATAGGTTCATCAGTAATAGTTTTCTAGATTACATATATGTGTGTTGATATATAGTGTCTGTATTTCTCTTTCTGACTTACTTCATTCTGTATAACAGGCTCTAGGTTCATCCACCTCACTACAATTGACTAAAATTCATTTTTTATGGCTGAGTAATATTCCATTGTATATATGTACCATATTTTCTTTATCCATTCATTTGTTGATGGACATCTAGATTGTTTCCATGTCTTGGCTATTGTAAATAGCATTGCAATGGACATTGGGGTACATGTGTCTTTTTGATTTGTGGTTTTCTCAGGGTATATGGCCCAGTAGTGGGATTGCTGGGTTGTATGGTAGTTTTATTCCTCATTTTTAACAGAATCTCCATACTGTTCTCCATTGTGGCTATATTAATTTACATTACCACCAACAGTGCAGGACAGTTCCTCTTTTCTACACATCCTCTCCAGCATTTATTGTTTGTAGATTTTTTGATAATGGCCATTCTTATTGATGTCAGGTGATAACTCATTGTAGTTTTGATTTGCATTTCTCTAATAATGAGTGATGTTGAACATCTCTGCATGTGTTTATTGGCCATCAAGAATTTAGATTGTGTCTAGCTTTAGGCTGTTATGAATAAAGTTTCATATCATTTGTGTATATATTCACACATTTCTGTTCTGTTCATTACTGAGGATATACCCATTGAGTCATAGTATTTTAATTGATGATACCAAACTGTTTTACAAAGTGCTTGTATCAGTTTTCATTCCCACCAGTAGTGCATAAAAGTTATTATTGATTCATACCCTTTTCTATAACTGGCATTTGTCATACTTAAAATTTTATATCTACAAATGGGTGTATTTTATGATTATTGATCATTTGGATTTCCTTCTTTGTTAAGTGACTTTTCAAGCCTTTTCCTCATTTTTCTAGGGGCTGTCTCTTATCAGTGTATGTGAAATCTTAAAAAAAATGTTAGCTATAAGTCCTTATGGATTTCATGTTTTGTAAATATTTTCTCCCTATTCCAAGAGTATGAAGATATTTTCATACATAATTTTCAAAGTTTTTTAGTTGCTTTTTAGTTCTATAACCTATAGATTTGATAATATACCAATACCTGGTGTTGGTTTGAAATATATAATAGGGTTCCATTTAGTTTTGTCTACCATATAGATGTCCCATTGCCTTAGCACCATTTATCAAAAAATCTTCTTTTATCCATTCCTTTGTAGTACCATTTTGTTATAAAAACAAGTGTCCACATTTCTGAGAGTGCTTTGGTATATTCTAGTGTGTCTCATTGGTTTACTTGTCTGTATTTGTGCCAATACCGCACTTCCTTATGACAATAAATCTATAATAAATCTTGGTATAGTTTTTTTTTTTTAACATTCTCTTCCATTGTAGATTATTACAAAATTTTGAGTATAGTTTCCTGCCCTTGTTGGTTATCTATTTTACGTATAGTAGTGTGTATCCATGGAGAAGGCAATGGCAACCCACTCCAGTACTCTTGCCTGGGAAATCCCATGGATGGAGGAGCCTGGTAGGCTACAGTCCATGGGGTCGCGAAGAGTCGGACAGGACTGAGTGGCTTCACTTTCACTTTTCACTTTCATGTACTGGAGAAGGAAATGGCAACCCACTCCAGTATTCTTGCCTGGAGAATCCCAGGGATGGCAGAGCCTGGTGGGCTGCCGTCTATGGGGTCGCACAGAGTTGGACACGACTGACATGACCTAGCAGTAGTAGCAGTAATCCTTTGGTAAGCATAAATTTGTTTTGTATGTCTATGTGTCTATTTCTGTTTTGTAAATAAGCTCATTTGTATCTTTTTTTTTTTTTAGATTTCACATATAAGTGACACCATAAGATATTTGTCTTTATCTGGCTTACTTTACTTAGTATGATAATTTCTAGGTCCATCCATGTTGCTGCAAATGGCATAATTTCATTATTTTTTATGGCTGAGAAATATTCCATTGTATATATGTACCACATCTTCTTTATCCACTCATCCGTTGATGGACACTTAGGTTGCTTCCATGTCTTGGCTGTTGTAAGTAGTGCTGCTATGAACATTGCAATGCATATATCTTTTTGAATTATGTTTTTCTCTGGATATAGGCCCAGGAACAGGATTGTAGGACTATATGGAAGCTCTGTTTCTAGTTTTTAAAGGAACCTCCATACTGTTCTCCATATTGGCTGTACCAAGTTATATTTCTACCAACAGTGTAGGAGAGTCCCTTTTTCTCCACACCCTTTATAGTATTTATTATTAATATTTGCAGACTCTTTGATGTTGGCCCTTCTGACTAGTGTGAAGTGATATTTCACTCTAGTTTTGATTTGCACTTCTCTAATAATTCTAGTAATTGCAATTCTCTAATAATCTAATGATGTTGAATTCATTTCATATACTTTTTGGTTATCTCTATGTATTCTTTGGGGAAATGTCTTTTTAGATCTTCTGCCCATTTCTGATTGGGTTGTTTGGTTTTTTGGATCTTGAACTGTATGAGCTGTTAATATATTTTGGAGATTAATCTCTTGTCAGCCACATTATTTGAAAATATTTTCTCCCATTCTGCAGGTTATCTTTTTGTTTTGTTTATGATTTTCTTTACTGTACAAAAGCTTTTAAGTTTAATTAAGTCCCACTTATTTATTTTTGCTTCTGTTTCCATTACTCTAAGAGACAGGTCCAAAAACCTATTGCTGCAGTTTATGTCAAAGAGTGTTCTGCCTATGCTTTTCTCTAGAAGTTTTATAGTCTCTGGTCTTACATTTAGGTCTTTAATCCACTTTGAGTGTATTTTTGTTTATGGTGTTAGAGAATGCTCTAACTTGATTTTTTACAGGTTCTGTTTTTCCATACCACTTATTAGAGAGACTATCTTCTCTATTACATATCTTTGTCTCCTTTGTCAAAGATAAATAGACCATATTATGTGACTTTATTTCTGAGTTTTATATTCTGTTCCATCGATCTATATTTCTGTTTCTGTACCAGTACCATACTCTTTTGGTTACTATAGTTTTGTGGTATAATCTGAAGTCAAGGAGCCTGACTCTTACAGCTCCATTTTTCTTTTTCAAGATTATTTTGGCTGTTCAGGGTCTTTTGTGTTTCCATACAAATTTAAATTTTTTATTCCAATTCTTTCAAATATGCCATTGGTAATTTGATAGGAATTGCATTAAATCTGTAGATTGTCTTGGGTAATATAGACATTTTGAAAATATTGATTCTTCCAACACAAGAACACAGTATATCTTCCTTTTGTTTGTTTCATTTTCAATTCTTTTCACCAACATCTTATAGTTTCAGGGTATGGTTATTTTGCCTTCCTAGGTGGTTTTATTCTTAGGTATTTTATTCTTTCTGATGCAATGGTAAATGGGATCTCTGTGACCTCATTAATAAGCCCTAATCCCATTCATTATAGCTACACTGTCATTACCTAATTGCCTCCCAAAGGCAATAAATATATATGTATATATTTATATATATTATATATTATATATATATTATATATTTATATATATTATATATATATATATAAATGTATTCAGTCTATAGAAATGTATCCCAATTAATTTTCATGATTTTTCTTAAAGTGTTATTGCACATAATTTGCTAGATTTGCTACTGTGTTCAGAACAGTTTTTGATTCTATTGTAGAGGTGTCTTATAAGAATTTTGTTTTCTAACTCTTTGTTAATGGAATGTAGAAATATACAGTCCTCCCTCAGTATCTGAGGGCTCATTGACTCCAGGACCCACTGTGGACGTTAAAAGCCACAGATACTCAAGTCCCATAGTCAGCCGTCTATATACATGTGTTCCACATTTATAATACATGGATTCAACCATGGATTATAAAAAGTACACAATCCAGGTGGTGGTGGTTTAGTTGCTAAGTCATGTCCAACTCTTGTGACCCCATGGACTGTAGCCTGCCAGGTTCCCCTGTCCATGGGATTTTCCAGGCAAAAAGACTGGAGTGGATTGCCATTTCCTTCTCCAGGGGATCTTCCCGACCCAGGAATCGAACCTGGGTCTCCTGCATTGCAGGCAGATTCTTTACTGACTGAGCTATGAGGGAAGCCCACGCAATCCACAGGGAGATCAAAATGGCAGACTAAGATGTGGAGTTCACCTCCCTGTGACAAACACATCAAAAATATGTTGATGTGTGGAACAAATCTCACAGAAAACTAACCAGAAATTAGGATTCCTTTACAACCAAGATTTTAAGAAAAATACACAGGCAATTGGGTAGGATGAGAAGAAAAGCATTGATTTGGGACCTGTGCCCCTGAGAGGGAACTCAGAGGAAAAGGGATATTGCTCAGCCTAACACTCCCTGGGGAATGAGCAGGTTGAGCCACAGATTGCTTGTCCCAGTACTGTGGTCCTACATATAGGAGACAAGCTCCCTTGGCTGCTTGGATAACTTCTGGGATAGATAGAAAGGCTGGAGATACCTAGGCTTTACTTGTGAGGAGTGTGCAAGTGCTGGTGTGCCACCAGCAGGGTGGAGAGAGTTCTGCTCTAGCAACTACCACCTTACCATACTCCCTAGCTTGAGCTGAGTGAATGCTCTAGTCCCATTCACTCCACATCACAGCTTGGCACTGGATCCAGGGTGGCCAGGACCTGGAAAATACTATATCTAGGGATGCAGAGGTGACCTGGGGGCCCAGGATATAGCTCAGGTGGGATATAGCAGCCATTGTTGGTGCTTACTCAAATGATATCCCAGAAAGAGCCCTGACTTATGATGGCAGTGCAGTGGCTGGATTTCCCACAAGCATCTCAGTGCACCCCAGCCCAAGCCAAACTCACTCCAAGCCACAGAGCAGCATTAGATTGGCCACAACTAGGGAAAAGACATGTCTGTGTGCTGCATCTGAGCATAGTCATATTCACCTACAGAGGGAGAGCATCACACCTCTGTAAGCACACAACCCCACTTGCTTTAGTATGCCCCTCCTTTGGGGCAAAGGTCCCAGTATGGGGAAAGGGAAAAACACACACTTAAAGGGAACAGTGCCAGCTTGACCCTGACCCTCAGGGCTTTTGCTCCAGTAACTTGGGAGCAGACTCCACCCCTGAAAGGGTGGTGATGGCCACTGAGCAGAGAGGAAGTTCTTCTACACAACTTTGGCAGGCTATAGCTCCTCCATCACCATCTCCACTCCCTACCAAGGTGATATCTGCCAGCACACCCTGAAGAAAGACATGACTGACGTTCACAACAAATCCATCCCTCTCAAGAAAGGCACTGGGCACTTGAAGTCTGCATAAGGACATGCCCTCATAAGAACACCCATTCAAGACCACAATAGGTAACTGTTTCACCTAAATTCATAGAGACAGAGAAAGATAAGTACAATGAAAAGGCAGAGAAACAACTCTCATTTGAAAGGGCAAGAGAAAACCCCTGAAAAATAAATAATAAAATGGAAAAACAACTTACCAGATAAAGAATTCAAAACATTGGTAATAAAAAATGCTTACTGAATTGGGAAGAGAATTGATCTAAACAGAGGTCATTTTAACATGTAAAGATAAAATACCAAAAAAAAAGAAGACACAATCAAAATAACACTATAGAAACAGACAGAAGAATGTGTAAGTGACCTGGAAGATAGAATAATGGAAATCACCCAACTAGAATAGCAGACAGAAAGATAAATGAGAACAAATGAAAGCAACATATGAGATCTCTGGGATAACATTAAACATGCTTACATTTGCATTATAGGGGTTCCAGAAGGAAAGGGAGAGAGAAGGGTATTGAAAATGTACTTGAAAAATTATGGCTGAAAATTTCCCAAAGCTAAAGAAGGAAATAGATATCCAGGTACAGGAATCAATGGAGGATCTCAAACAAGATGAACCCAAACAGACACACACCAAGATGTATAATTCTTAAAATAGAAAAAGTTAAAGAGAGAATTCTAAAGGCAGCAAAGAAGAAAACAGAGTCATGTACAAAAGAACACTGATAAAGGTATCAGCTGATTTCTATGCAGACACTTTGCAGGCCAGAAGGAAGTGGCATGATATATTGAAAGGACTGAAAGGAAAAAAGCCTGCAACCTGGGATACTCTACCCAGTAAGACGATCATTTAGAATAGAAGGAGAGATAAAGAACTTCTCAGACAAGCAAAAACTGAAATAATTCACCCATACTAAACCTTCCATAAAAGAAATGTTGAAGGGTCTTTTCTAAGTGGAAAAGAAGCAAGAATCTATAGGAAATGGAAAATCCCAATAGGAAAGGCAAATGTACAGTAAGGATTTAAAGATCGCCTAAATAATCCACTATGTAAATTAAAAGACAAAAATTGTAAAAAGCTACTGTAACTAAAATAAACAGTAAAGGAATAGGCATGAAGATGTGAACTATGACATAAAAAGCACAAAATATGGGGGAAGGGAGTGGAAATGTAGATCTTTTAGAATATATTTGAAGCTAAATGACAATTGGTTTAAATCAAGTAAATAAAATTATGGGTCAACTTATATGAACCCCAATGGCAACCATAAATCAAAAACCTACAATAGATACACAAAAACCAAAAAGGAAGGAATGCAAGCATACTACTAAAGAAAATAAACCACAATGGAAGAAACGAAAAGAAAGAATGAACAAAAAAAGATCTATAGAAACAATTGGAAAAACAACAAAGTGGCAATAAGCACATACCTATCAATTATTATTTTAGATATCAGTGAGCCAAATGCTCCAACTATGGTGAGTGATTGGATAGAAAAAACAAGACCTTCAATATGCTACCTACAAGAGATTCACTTCAGGACTAAAGACACACCCAGACTGAAAGTGAGGGTGTGGAGAAAGATATTTCATGCAAACATAAATGATAAAAAACCATAGCAATACTAATATCAGACAAAATATACTTTAGAACAAAGACTGTAACAAAAGACAAACAAAGGTACTATATAATGATAAAGGGATCAAAACAAAAGGAGGATGTTGCATTTGTTAACATGTATGTACCAAAATACAGGAGTATGTAATTATAAAAAGCAAATACTAACAGACATAAAGGGAGAATCTGACAATAATAGTAGGGGAATTTAATATCCCTTTTACATGACTGGACAGATCATCCAGACTGAAAATCAATAAGGCAACAGTGGTCTTAAACGACAACATAGACTAGTTAGATTTAATAGACATCTACAGAACATTACCTGCCTGCAATGCAGGAAACCCCAGTTTGATTCCTGGGTATTCCCACTCCAGTATTTGTGGGCTTCCCTTGTGGCTCAGCTGGTAAAGAATCTGCCTGCAATGCGGGAGACCTGGGTTCAATCCCTGGGAAGATCCCCTGGAGAAGGGAAAGGCTACCCATTCCAGTATTCTGGCCTGGAGAATTCCATGGACGGTATAGTCCATGGGGTCACAAAGAGAGGACATGACTGAGTGACTTTCACTTTCACTATAGAACATTACATCCAACAACAATAGAATACACATTCTTTTCAAGTGCACCTGAAATTGTCTCCAGGATAGATTGCATACTAGGCCACAAAACAAGCCTCAACAAATTCAAGAGGATAGCAATTTTATCAAGCATATTTTCTGACACAATGATATGAAACTAGAAATCAACAGAAAGACAAATGGGAAAATAACAAAGCAGAGAGTAAACAATGTATTACTAAAAAACAAATGTGTCAATAAAGAAATCAAAGAGAAACTCAGAAAATACCTTGAGACAAATAAAAATGGAAACATAACTGTCCAAAAAGTTGGGGAAATGCTACAGGAGCAGTTCTAATAGGGAAGTTTATAGCAATACAGGCTTTCCTCAAGAAACAAGAAAAATTTTAAATATACAACCTAACATACCACCTAAAAGAATCAGAAAATAAAGAACAAAGCCCAAAGTGAACAGGAGGAATATAGTAAAGATCAGAGTGGAAAGAAATAGAATATTTTTTAAATATAAAAAATGAAACAAAGAGTTGATTTTTGAAAAGATAACCAAAATTGATAAACCTTTACCCAGGCTCACCAAGCAGAAGACAAAAATAAGCAAAATTAGAAATGAAAAAGGAAAAGTAACAACCAATACCATAGAGATACAAAAAAAATCATGAGAACACTATGAACAGTTGTATGCCAACAAATTGGACTACCTAGAAATGAGACAAATTTCTAGAAACATACCGTCTACCACAACAGAATAAAGAAGCAACAGATAATTTGAACAAACTGATCACTAGAAGTGAAATTGAAAGTGTAATAATGATCATAATAATAAAACTCCTAGCAAACAACATTTCAGGGCCAGATGGCTTCATAGAGGAATTCTACCAAACATACAAAGAAGAAATAATACCTATCCTTCTCAAACTATTCCAAAAAGTTAAAGAGAAGGGAACATTCCCAAATTCATTCTATGAGGACACCATTACCATGATACCAAACCAGATAAAGACACTACAAAAAGAAAATTACAGGCCAATATCTTGGATGAATATATATACAAAAACAATTGACAGAATATTAGCAAACTGAACCCAGTAATATATAAAAAAGATCATACACTGTTATCAAGCTGGATTTATTCAAGGGTCATAAGGATGGTTCAATATCCTGAAATCAATTAATGTCATAAACCAGATTAACAAAAGGAAGGATAAAAATCACATGACTATCTCAATAGATGCAGAAAAAACATTTGACAAAATTTAACATCCATTCTTGATTAAAACCCTCATCAAAGAGTATGTAGAAGGAACCTATCACAACATATTAAAGGGCATTTATTCAAACCCACAGCCAACATCACACTCAACAGTGAAAAGCTGACAACTTTTCCTATAAATTCAAGACAAGAATGCCCACTCCTGCTACTTTTATTTAACATAGTACTGGAAGTCCTAACTACAGTAATCAGAGAAGAAAGATAGAAAAAAGTTTCCACATGGGAAGGGAAGAGTTAAAACTGTCACTATTTTCAGAAGACATGATATTCTATATAAAGAACCTTAAAATCTCTACCCCTAAATTATTAGAACTCAGTGATGTTTCAGGATACAAGATTAATGTAAAGAAATCTATTGTATTTCTACACACTATAATGAAATATCAGAAAAAGAAAGCAAAAAAAAAATTCAGTCTCATTTAAAGTTGCATGAAAAAATATAAAATACTGGGTTGCCAAAAAGTTCATTTGGTTTTTCCATAAAACATTACAAAAAAAACCTGAATGAACTTTTTGGCTAACCAAATACCTAGGAATAAGCTTTCCTGGTGGCTACTGCAATGCAGAAGACCTGGGTTTGATCCCTGGTTTGGGAAGATCCCCTGTAGAAGGGACTGGCTACTCACTCCAGTGTTCTTACCTGGAGAATTCCATAGACAGAGGAGGCTGGCAGGCTACAGTCCATGGGAACACATAGAGTTGGACTGAGTGACTAGTACACAGGCTTAATCATGAATGAAAGATTTATACTCTGGAAACTATAAAACAGTGATGAAGGAAATTGAAGATGATACAAAGAAATGAATAGATATCCCATGCTAGTGGGTTAGAAGAATTAATACTGTTAAAATGGGCATACTACCCAAAACAAGTTACAGATCTAATGCCATCCCTATCAAAATACCCATGACATTTTTCACAGAACTAGAATAAATAATCCTAAATATCATATGGAACCACAAAAGACCCTGAGTCCTCTTGAGAAAGAACAAAGCTTGAGGTATAACTCTCCCAGACTTCAGACTATTAGTAATCAAGACAGCATGTTACTGACACAAAAATAGACACATAGATCAATGTAACTGAATAGACAGCCCAGAAATAAACCTACACACCTATGGTCAATTAATCTATGATAGAAAAGTAAGCATATACAATGGGGAAAAAGCAGTACATTTTTATTTATTAATTTTAATTGGAGTGTAGTTGATTTACAATGCTGTGTTAATTTCTCGCTCTACAACAATGTGAATTAGTCATATGTATATGTATATCCACTCTTTTTCAGATGTCCATTCCATTTAAATCACTGCAGAGCACTGAGTAAAGTTCCCTGTGCTTATACAGTAGGTTCTCATTAGTTATCTATTTTATGTATAGTGTGTATATATGAAAAGACTGACTCCTTAACAAGCGGTACTGGGAAAACTGGACAGTCATGTGTAAAACAATGAGATTAGGATGTTATCTCATACTATATATAAAAACAAACTCAAAATGGTTTAAAGAACTAAATATAACAAAATGCATAAAACTCCTAGAAAAGAATCTGGGTAGACCACTGTTTGACATAAATCATAGTGATTTTTTTGGATTGGCCTCCTAAGGCAAAATAGGTAAAAGAAAAAATAAACAAATGGAACCTAATTAACTTAAAAGCTTTTGCACAGCAAAGGAAACCATCAACAAAATAAAACAACAACCTACAGAAATGGGGGAAAATATTTGCAAGTGCTGTGACTAACAATGGATTAATATTCAAAATATACACAAAGCTCATAAAACTCAATGTTAAAAAGAAATCACTAAAGAAAAGCAAATCCAAACAATGAGGTACCAACCCACATCTGTGAGAATGGAATGCAAGTCAAAACTACAATGAGATATCACCTTACACCAATCAGAATAGCCATCATTAAAAAGCCTACAAACAATAAATGCTGGAAAGGGCATGGAGAAAAGGGAACACTCTTGCAATGTTGGTGGAAATGTAAATTGATACAACCACTATGGAAGACGGTGTGGAGATTCCTTAAAAAACTAGGAATAAAACCACCATATGACTCGGCAATCCCACTCTTAGGCATATACCCTGAGGAAAACCAAAATTGAAAGAGACACACGTATCCCACTGTTCATTGCAGCACTATTTACAATAGCTAGAACATGGAAGCAACCTAGATGTCCATCGACAGATGAATGGATAAAGAAATTGTGGTATGTATACACAATGGAATATTACTCAGCCATAAAAATGAATGCCTTTGAGTCCGTTCTAATGAGGTGGATGAACCTAGAACCCATTATACGAGTGAAGTGAGTCAGAAAGAGAAAGATAAATACTGTATTCTAACACATATATATGGACTAGAAAAATGGTACTGAAGAATTTATTTACAGGGCAGCAATGGAGAAACAAACATATAGAATAGACTTATGGACATGAGGAGAGGGGACAGGAGGGTGAGATGTATGGAAAGAGTAATATGGAAACTTTCATTATCTTATGTAAAAGAGATAGCCAATGGGAATTTGCTGTATGGCTCAGGAAACTCAAACAGGGACTCTGTATCATCCTAGATGGGTGGGATGGGGAGAGAGATGGGAGGGAGTTTCAAAAGGGAGGGGATATATGTATAACTATGGCTGATTCATGTTGAGGTTTGACAGAAAACAGCAAAATTCTGTAAAGCAATTTTCCTTCAATAAAAAATAAATTAATTTTTAAAAATGGAAAGAAAAAGTAGTCCACAAATAACAAATGTTGTAAAGAATGTGGCGGGGGGGGGGGGAAGGGGTCTCTTGAACTGTATTGGTGGGAATGTAAATTGGTGCTACCACTATGAAAAAAAGTTGGAGTTTCCTCTGAAAACCAAAAATAGAACTACCATATGATCCAACAATTCCACTCCTGGGTATATATCCAGAAAAGCCAAAAACATTAACTTAAAAAGATAAATGCACTCCAATGTTCATAGCAGCACTATTTAATAGCCCAGATATGGAAGCAATCCAAGTGCCCATCAACAGCCAATTGGCTTAAGAGATGTGCTATATATATATACAATGGAATATTACTCAGCAATAAAAAGAATGAAATTGTAACAGTTGTAGCAATATAAATGTACCTAGAGGATACTATACTCAATGAAATGTCAGACAAAGACAAATACTGTATGATATTACTTTTATGTGGAATCTAAAAAATAATATAAATGAATGTATATACAAAACAGAAAAAGGTTCACAGATAACAGAAAACAAACTTGTACCAAAGGGGAGAGGGAAAGGAGGAAGGACAAATTAGGTGTATGATATTAATAGATAAAACTACTGTGTATAAAATAGATAAGCAACAATGATATACTGTATAGCACAAATAATTATAGATATAATCTTATAATAACCCATAATGGAGTAGAGTCTGCAAAATAATAAACTACTGTAGACCTGAAACTAATATTGTAAATCAACTATACTTTAATAAAAAGGAACAAAAATAACAATAGTACACAACCCATGATTGGATGAATCTGTGGATGGGGAACTGTGGATACAGAGGGCCAATCTAATTGAATTTTAGGTTTTATTTTAAATGTAGATATGTTAATGTTTCTCTTTTTGGTGTTCAGTTATGAATTTAGACAAATGCATAATATTGTCTAACCATCACCACAGTGAACACACAGAGCAATTCCATCACACCCCAAAATATCTTTAAACTTCTCTTTTGTAATTAAAACTTCCTCCCCAACCCTTAACCTCTGTCACTAATGGATACATTCTCCAGTCTTATAGTTGTGCCTTATATATATCGAATCCTATGTAGCCTTTTAAGTCTGGTTTCTTTAATGTATCAATAGTTCCCTTTTTATTGATGAATGATATTCCATCATATGGATGTGCTACTGTTAATCCATTTATTGTTTGAGAAATAGTTGAGTTGTATCTAGTTTTGGCAATTAAGAATAAATCTACAACAAACATTTATATACAGATTTTTGTGTGAAGATAAGTTTTCATTTCACTTAGGCAATTATCCAGAAGTAGTGTTTGTGGGTTTTGTGGTAAGTTTGTGTTTAAAAGAAACTGCCATATTGTTTTTCAAAGTTACTGTACCATTTTTCATTCCCACTAACAAGGTATAATAGTTCCAGCTGCTTTGGTCCTTGACAGCACTTGATAATGTCAGATTTTTAAAAAATTAGCCTTTCTGTTATGGGTATAGAGGTATCTCAATGTGGTTTTAATTTTCATTTCCCTAGTAACTATTTACATTGAGATTTTTTTCACTTTGCCAAGCACCTTCATAGAAAATTTGCTAAGATAGTACATAGTTCTCATATATCCCATGCCCAGTTTCTCCTAATATTAACATATTATTAGTAAGGAACATTTGTTACAATTAATGATATAGTGGTGACACAGTATTATTAAATAAAGTTATTACTTTATTCAGACTTCCTTAGTTTTTACCTAATATCCTGTTTTGTTTCATGATGACATCTAGGATACCACATTTCATTTAGATGTCGTCTCTATAGGTTCCTCTTAGTTGTGACAGTTTCTCAGATTTTCCTTTTTTTATGATCTTGAGAGTTTTAAAGAGTACTGGTCAGATATTTTAGAAGATCTTTCATACCTGGGATTTGTCTGATGTTTTTCTTATGATTTCACAGGAATTATTGGTTTTTGGAGGGAGACCACAGAGGTAAAGTGTCTTTCTCATAACATCTTACCAAGGGTAAATAGTGTCAACATGACATATAGCATTTGATGTCAATCTTGATTACCTGACTGAGGTAGTGTTTGTTAGGTTTCTGCACTGTAAAGTTAATTTTTTCCTCTTTTCTGTACCATAGTCTTTGGAAGTCATGATACACAGCCCACACTTAGAGAGGGGAGTTATGTACCTCTTCCTTGGGGGCAGAGTAGCTACAGAAATTATTTTGAATTCTTATGCATGGAACATTTGTCTTCTTCCCATTTATTTGTTTATTCCATCACTTATATCAGTATGGATTTATGGATATTGATTTTGTACTTTGGGTTATAATCCAAAAATATATATATATAATCTATTTTATTTATAAAATTATATAAAATATATATATAATTATTATATAGAAAGATAATCTATTTTATTTTTTTATTTTCTTTTCAATTATTTTTATTAGTTGGAGGCTAATTACTTCACAACATTGCAGTGGGTTTTGTCATACATTGACATGAATCAGCCATGGAGTTACATGTATTCCCCATCCCGATCCCCCCTCCCACCTCCCCCCTCACCCGATTCCCCTGGGTCCTCCCAGTGCACCTGGCCCGAGCCCCTGTCTCATGCATCCCAACTGGGCCGGTGGTCTGTTTCACCATAGATAATATACATGCTGTTCTCTCGAAACCTCCCACCCTCGCCTTCTCCCACAGAGTCCAAAAGTCTGTTCTGTACTTCTGTGTCTCTTTTTCTGTTTTGCATATAGGGTTATCATTACCATCTTTCCAAATTCCATATATATGTGTTAGTATAAGATAATCTATTTTATTTTGTTGCTCAAATTGTTCCAGCTTTGGCCTTTGGGAGCTCTTTCATTTGATGCTTATGTCCCTTTGATATACCTCCATCATTGTGGCTTTTTTGAGGACTTACTTTCTGGTGCTCCAAGATGCCTGTCCTAGAATCATCCATTTCTGCAAATATCCTTTGTTTCTTTTACTGGAAAATGGTATTAAAAACCAAGAGCTGGGTGCTGGGTGTACTTGTTGCTACTAGGGTATCATTGTTTCTAGGCCTTTTCAGTGGATAGAGCTGGGGAATATATGTATGTAGACTAACCTATGTACACACATATTTCTACAATGATTTTTCTTCCAAGGAGCAAGCAAAAGATGCTTGCTTTTTAGAAGAAAAGCTATGATAAACCTAGACAGTGTATTAAAAAGCAGAGACTACTTTGCTGACAAAGGGCCATACAATCAAAGCTATGATTTTTTTCCAGTAGTCATGTACGGATATGAGAGTTGGAGCATAAAAAAGGCTGAATGTTTCACTATAGATAATATACATGTTTCGATGCTGTTCTCTAGAAACATCCCACCCTTGCCTTCTCCCACAGAGTCCAAAAGTCTGTTCTGTACATCTGTGTCTCTTTTTCTGTTTTGCATATAGGGTTATCATTACCATCTTTCTAAATTCCATATATATGTGTTAGTATGCTGTAATGTTCTTTATCTTTCTGGCTTACTTCACTTTGTATAATGGGCTCCAGTTTCAGTCAATGTATGACAAGACCTACTGCGGTATTGTAAAATGATTAGCCTCCAACTAATAAGAATAAATGGAAAAAAAAAGGCTGAATGCCAAAGAATTGATACTTTCAAACTGGTGTTGGTGAAGACTCCTAGGAGTCACTTGGAATGCAAGGAGATCAAATCAGTCAATCCTAAAGGAAATCAACCCTGAATATTCATTGGAAGGCCTGATGTTGAAGCTGAAACTCCAATACTTTGGCCATCTGATGCAAAGAGCTGACTTGTTGGAAAAGACCTTGATGCTGGGAAAGATTGAAGGCGGGAGGAGAAGGGGACGATAGAGGATATGGTTGGATGGCATCACTGACTCAATGGACATGAGTTTGAGCAAACTCCAGGAGATCATGATGGACAGGGAAGCCTGGCATGCTGCAGTCCATGGGATCACAGAGTTGGACATGACTGAGTGACTGAACAAGAATGATTTCTATATCAGTGTCCATATTAAACATGAGTTTATACTGATGTCTTTAATATTAACACAGTACTACATAGTTCATTTTAGCCTTTCTCTCTTGTTTATCTATAACCTCCTATTCCAACAGTAAGAAACCTGGCTCCCATTGTCTGCTGTCCCTTTATTTGTTGAAATTCTGGTATACATGTGGTTTTAGAATTGTTAGCCTGTACCATTGTGAAAAACAACTTGTGGTAAAGTGCTTATGTAAAATTACTTTTATCATTAGTTCTACAGTGTGTAGTCTAGTAATTTTCAGTTTCTTAGATTAGAACATCCTTTCCCCATCCCCTTCAGTGAGGTTGTGTCATACTTTGGTAACAGTTAAATAATTTTGTCACAGTCTACATTCCATCCTGAGAGTCCTAATTTCCTAGTTGATTTTTTCATTTGCATACACTCAGGTTTACTCTTTATTTTGTAACATATAGATTTTGTCAAATAGGCAGTGTATCTACCAGTACAGTATTATATAGCATAGTTTCATGGCCCTAATATATCCTTTGTGGTTCACCTAGTCAATCTTTGCTCCTCCCTAACCCCCTGGCACAGTCATCTGTTTTCAGTCTCTATAGTCTTCACGTTTTCAGAATGTCATATAAATAAACTAATAGCTTTCTCTGACTTTTTCACTTAGCAATATGCATTTAAGATTTATCCATGTCATTGTATAAGTTAATAGCTTAATCCTTTTAATTGCTGAATAGTGTTCTATAGTATGGATGTACTGCAGTTTGTTTATCCATTTACCTTGAAGGACATCTGAGTTGCTAACAGTTTTTGAAATTATGTGTAAAGCTGCTATAAACATTTGCATGCAGGATTTTGTGTGGACATAAATTCCCAAATCAGTTGGGTAAATATTTAGGAACAAGATTGCTGAACTGTGTGATCAGACTAAGTTTAATATTGTAAGAAACTGCCAAACTGTCATCCAAAGTGGCTGAGTACCATTTTACATTCCCACCAGCAATTAACAAGAGCACATGTTGCTCCTCATCCTCACTAGCAATTGATATTATCAGGGATTTTATCTATTCTAATAGGCATGTAGTTATATCTCATTGTTGTTTTAATTTGCAATTCCCTGACAAACATATCATTTGAACATCTTGTCATATGCTTATTAGCCATCTGTATATCTTCTTTGGTGAGGTATTTGCCATTTTGCCCATTTTTAAATTGTGTTGTTTTCTTATTAATGAGTTTTAAGAATTCCTAATGTATTATGGATAAAAGTCTTTTCCCAGATATCAGTTTTGCAAATATTTTCTGTGGCTTGTCTTTTTATTCTCTCAACAGTGTTCTTTACAGAGCAGAAGTTTTTAATTTTGATGAGTTCCAGCTTACCAATTTTTTCTTTAATAGCATGTGTTTTTGGTGTGGTATATAAGAACCCCTTGGTCTAATCAAATGCCACAAAATTTTTCTCTCTTTTTTTTCTTTTTAAGAGTCATAATTTTCCATTAAAATTTTAAGTTTATGATCCATTTGAATTCATGTTTATATAAAGTGTGAGGTACAGATCAAGGTTCTTTTTTAAATATGTGGATATCCAAATGTTCCAGCACCATTTGTCGAAAAGACTATCTTTTTCCATTAAATTGCCTTTGCATCTTTGTGAAACAAAAGTTGACTCTATTTATATTGAACTATTTCTAGTTCTGGTATTTTGTTCCATTGATCTATATATGTGCTGATACAATAATTACCTTGATTTTTATGGGTATATAGTTAGACTTAACATTGGATAGACTGATTCCTCCAAATACCACACTGTTTTCATTACCATAGCTTAATAATTAATACTTGAAACAAGATATTGTGAGTTCTTCAACTTTGTTCTTTTTCAAAATTGTTGCAGCTATTTTTGTTTCCTTACTTTTCGATATGAATTTAAGAATCATATTGTTAATATCTAGAAAAAATCCCATTGGGATTTTAATTGGGTTTGCAATGAATCCATATAACAATTTTGGGGGAGAACTGACCTCTTAACAATATTGAGTTTTCCAATCCATAGATATGGTTCATATATCCATTTATTTAGTTTTTATTTGATATTTTTCTTAAATGTTTTGTAGCTTTCAGTGTACATATCCTAAACATATTTTGTTAGTTTCTTTTTTTACCTATTTCATTTTTCTGGTACAATTGTAAATTATACTGTTTTTTAAAAAACATTTGACTTCTGGTTGTTCATTGCTGTGCTGTGCTTAGTCACTCAGTCATGTCCGACTCGACTCTTTGCAACCCCATGGACTGTAACCTGCCAGGCTCCTCTGTCCATGGGGATTCTCCAGGCAAGAATACTGGAGTGGGTTGCCATGCCTTCCTCCAGGGTATTGGGAATTCCCAACCCAGGGATCGAACCCAGTTCTCCCACATTGCAGGTGGATTCTTTACCATCTGAGCCAGCAGGGAAGCCCAAGAGTACCGGAGTAGGTAGCCTAGCCCTTCTCCAGGGGATCTTCCTGACCCAGGAATGGAACCAGGGTCTCCTGCATCGTGGGCAGATTCACCAGCTGAGCTCCCAGAGACCTTGTTAAACTCATATATTAGTTCTACTAGCTTTTTTGTAAATTCCATGAAATTTTCTACATAGAAAATCATGTTATCTTTGAATAGAAATAATTTTGTTTCTTCCTCTATATTCCGTATACCTTTTATTTTTTCTTGCATTATCACACCAGTTAGGACTTCCAATATGGTACTAATATGAGTAGTGAAAATAAGGATGCTTGTCTTTTCCATGGTCTTAAGGGAAAAGTATTCAATCTTTTATAATAACTGTGATTATATCTATAGATGCTTGTCATTAGGTTAAAGAAGTTCTTTCTAGTTTTAGTTAGCTGTGAGTTTCTTTTTAAGTTTTATTGAAGTATAATTTACATATCATAAAATTCAGCTATTGTAAGTATACATTTCAGTGTTTTTAGTACATTCATAGTGCTATGAGGCCACCACCAAATCCTGTTTTTGAGTATTTACCACCATCCCCCAGTCCTAATTTCTTGAATCCCTTTGTAGTCAGGCCCTGCTCCCATCTCCAATCCCAGGCAAAACTGCTTTCTTCTCTAATAATTTGTCTTTTTCAGGATATTTTATATAAGGAACACACTACTTCTATTTCCTGAATTTTGCTTCTTGTGGTAGTGGGTTTCCCCACTCCCAGTGCTGTCAGATCTGTCAGTGTTCCTAGGTGAGCAAAGGGAGTCTTCAACTACAAAATACAAAGAATGCTTTCCAGGTAGAGAAAGACTCAGTGGCTGAGTTAACCAAAGGCTCTGTTAAAAGGAGCACAGACAGGTCCAAACCTCCTGAAGAAAAAATCTGATGCCGTAACTCTTCAATTTCGACAGATCCTTAAGAAGATAATAGAGACTAAAATGTTGATGGGTGAAGTGATGAGAGAAGCTGCTTTTTCACTTGCTGAGGCCAAGCTCACAGCAGGGGACTTAAGCACCACAGTTAGCCAAAATGTAAATAAGGCCCAAGTGAAGATTGGAGCAAAGAAAAATAATGTAGCATGTGTTACATTGCCAGTATTTGAACATTATCATGAAGGAACTGACAATTATGAACTGACTGGTTTAGCCAGAGGTGGGGAACAGTTGGATAAACTGAAGAGGAATTATGCCTGGTGGAACTGGCTTCACTGCAGACTTCCTTTGTTACTTTGGATGAAGCTATTAAGATAACCGACAGGCATGTAAATGCTATTGAACATGTCGTCATTCCCCAGATTGAACGTACCCTTGCTTATATCATCACAGAGCTGGATGAGAGAGAGCAAGAGGAGTTCTACAGGTTAAAGAAAATACAGGAGAAGAAAAAGATTCTCAAGGAAAAGTCTGATAAGGACTTGGAGCAACGGAGGGCAGCTAGAGAGGTGATGGAGCCTGCTAATCTCCTGGCTGAAGAGAAGGATGAAGATCTTCTGTTTGAATAAGCTTTCCTGCTCTCGTTCTTTCAGAAGGCCTAACATGTCAGCATTTTAATTCATGGTGTGTAGGTTTGTTATGTGTGGCTATTTATTTTTTGGCTTAAGAATTTCACCAGTTGTAAAAATTTCCCTGGATGTCTGTTTATGGGATCTACCTTTTCAGAATCATAATTAAGCAACAATTAATCACCAATGAAATTTGTAGGACCTGTCCCCAAACCTGTAGAATTTATGCTGCAGAAGTGTCACCCTACTTCAATTATACATTTGTTACAAGTCATCTGCTTACTGAACATAATAAGAAAATCCCTTTAGGAAGCAGCAGTGATCTCAGGCCAACACACGTTTGTAGGCCAGCTACTCTGGAGCACCCTTTGTTCCTACCTGCTCACACACCTTGGCACCATTGTCTGAGATTGCTACAGCCATTCTTGTGTTAGTTACTATGGGACGTCTCTCCTTAAGCTTTAGGAAAGCCTTCACTTATTTTTTCCCTGAATAACAGGTCTCTGTCTTGTCTGTCATGGGAACAGTTCTGCCAATTCAAATGTGACTATGATATAAACAGTAAAATGATTTAAAAATGAAAAAAAAAAAAAGAGAGAGAATGCTTTCCAAACTGGGTCACTTATTGTGGTGGGATCGCCTCTGCTGGTGCCACTGGGCATCTCTAAGGTTAGAGAAGAAACTCTCTGGCCCACAGAAATAAAGATTATTTTCCCTGGCCACCTTTTATTTTTGAACTTCCCACTTGATAACCCTTACCATTGCCACTGGGCCTGACTGGAGTTGTCAGCATAAAATACCCATTTAATCTGGAAGAAACTTGAACCTACCTGAGCCACCTTCATCCAATATGTTCGGGTCAGGAGATGCCAGGCTTGGTTGCCTTCTATTGCTGAGTGAAGAGTTGTAAGATGCCCATCTGCCATATCTTTCCTCCAGTACTGGGGTCTTTAGCCAGTCTACTTTCCTCTATCATTCAGAGTCCCCCTATGTTTGCTTCTTGTGTCATATTATAGTTGTTCTTACAGAGAGAGGCAGGGAGAAATGAGTCTCTGCCATCTTGTCTGATCAAAGTCCCTAGATAATTTACAATTAATTTAACTATTGATATGTTAGGGCTTAAGTCCTTCATTCTGTGTGCTTGGTGGGAGTGGTTTATGTTCTTTTTATTCTCTCCACTCTCTGTTTTCTTTTTCATGCTTTCCTATGGGTTACTTCAAGATTTTTTAGAATTTCATTTTGAATTAGCTAGTGTCTTTTTTAGTGCATTTCTTCATATAGATTTTTTAAGCGGTTGCTGTAGATATTATGTATGTATATACATACATAATATGTATGTATGTATATATAATGTATATTATGTATAATGTATGTATGTATATGTATTATGTATAATGTATGTATTATGTATAATATTATGTATGTATGTATAATACTATACATATTACATATTATATAACTTATCAAAGTCTATAGGTTGTGTAGACATTTTATTAGTTCCAGTGAGGTGTGTGTGTGTGTGCTCAGTGCTCAGTCATGTCCAATTCTTTGCAGCCTCATGGACTGTAGCCCGCCAGGCTCCTCTGTCCATGGAATTTTCCAGGCAAGAATACTGGAATGGATTGCCATTTCCTATTCCAAGGGATCGTCCCAACCCAGGGGTCGAACCCATGTCTCCTGCATTGGCAGGTGGATTCTTTACCACTAACACCACCTGGGAAGCATTTCTCTTTAAATTTAATAAACTTCTCCCATTCATAAAATAATTTTATCAACTATTTCCTCTATATACCCTGAGACTCATATCAGACAATATTATAATTTTTATTTCAACTATCAAACATGATTCAGAAAAGTCAAGAAGAGAATGAAAGCTTATTACATTTACCTATAATTTTGTTCTTCCATTGTTCTTTCTTCCTTTCTGATGTGCTAAGATTCCTTTTTAAAATATTTCTTTTAGGAGAAAAAAAAATAAAATATTTCTTTTATGCATCAAGAACTTCCTTTAGGCACAGCCTAGGCCTACAGATGAAAAAATTCTGTTAGTTTTCCTTTGTCTGAGAATGTCTTGATTTCTGCTTCACTCCTGAATGATATATTCACAGCATACAGAGAGTGGCCTATGATTTTCCATTCTTGTCATTTCACTGTCTTCCTTTTCCTTTGACATAGGATTCAAAGTCCTTCCAGGGCCTGTCTAGCGCAACTGTAAGTATAATTTTCACTGTGTTCTATATTGTGCTCCGGGACTGCCATTCCCATGTGAGAGAGTACTTCTGGTATTGTGTAAGGTGTGGTTTCTCAGTCCACTGCTGAAAATAAGAGGGATTGAAAGGGCTTGATGAATGTGGTGCAGATTTGAACAGGCACTGAAAAAATGGGAGAGGAAGCTGACAAACAGATAGCTGAGTGGTGCCGGACCCAGCTAAAAATAAAAGCCATTTGTTATGGTGACTTCAGTCTGCATGGCTGTGGTTTTTGCAATCTAGAATAGAGGACAGTTGGAGACAATAGTGAGAGGATGTTTAATGAAAGCTTTTGATGTTTTGCTCTTCTATTTCCTCTAATTGTCAAGGTACCTACATTATCTACCTTCATAATAGGAATCAACAGAAACATCCCAAACCACAGCTAACAGTATTTGTGGACATAGCAGAGTATATCAGGCAGAAAAAAAAAAAAAAAAAAAGCCCTGCTTGGTTGAGTGAGTACTTGAAAATAGGTGTGGGTATTGGTATCACTCTTCCATCCCTTTCAAATCCCCAAGGCTTGTGGATTACTACCTGGGAACACTGGATTCTCAACAGTGCTGCTTATTTCAAAGAGTATCAAGATGAAGCCTTGATCATAGCAGCAAATGGGACTGATCAACAGGTTCTATAGTATCTGGTTCTCTTTCTCCCACTCCTCAAACACATTGTGGCTGACACAAACTGAGATAAAGTAAAACCTGTATATGTATATGTATGTACACATACACGTAAAAATTGAACTTAAGAATATCAAAGACTAACAAAGAATATAAAAAATAAAATTCTCTACAAAGGAAATAAGTAAATTTATAACAGACTTCTTATTAGCAAAGTTAAATATTACAATCAAGTAATACTTTTAAGAGACTGGATCTATCATGTTTTAACCTATAATTTTATATCCAGTCATTATTCATTTAGATATAGTCAAATAATAAATATATTTGGGGGCATACAATGTCTCAGAAGTCTTGCCACACAAAGATCCTTGTTGAAGACAATTTTGGAGGAAGTTTTCAAATAAGAAAAAAAAAAGAGATGCTTCAAGAAATATGGGAAGTAGGGATGATTAAATATCATGATATAGTTTATTGATGATTTGAAAAATTAAAAATATTGAGCAGAAAGTAAAAGTAACCCCCAGTAACCCAGAACTAAAGTTTTAAACATCATCAGAATGATGGAGTAGGTGTGATAGAACCAAAAGACATAAGAACATTTTCAAATACTTGTATTGTTAAGAGGAAAATATATTGATAAATTAATAGGAGTAAATAAACCCAGGTGTTAAGGGAAACCACAATAAGAACAAAAGTAGGATGTATAACTTCTAAACTGGGAAATGAAAATTCCATCTATCCTGTAGAAAGCAGGAAAGAAGAAAAAGATAACTGAGTGAAAAAGGATTTCCAATGTGGATTTTGTATAGGTGTTGAAAAATACACTGTGTGGTCATGGGTGACAGTAGCTCAAGAGAAATGGAATTGAGGCAGTCAACAGAACTGAGAATCTAAGGCGCTGGGTGACATGCCTGCATGGATCCCATTGCCAGAAATGAGAAATTTTATCCTCCTTTGAGACTTCTGTTGCTGGAATTTACCATTCTCTATCCTCTTTATCAAATCATATAATTTCTGGGGAATCATAAAATTAACAGATTTTACCAGAGAGGGATACATGGAAAGTACAATCTTCAGGGGAGTACTAAGTCACAGTTAAAGAGAGATAAATAAATAAGGGCAACAAAGAACATTTTCACAGTCTGAGCTTGCTATTCTGTGCAATGGAATTCCAGGGAGAACTATAGAAAAAATTTTAAAAGCAGGAAATCAGTAATGAGAAGTGGATAAGGAATTCATGATTAGAGTATAAATGTAGGAAGAGTGTAGGTGATGGTGTGGGGATGTGCTTGCCTTTGAGTAGTGTCTGTGTATTAAAGGATGAAAAGTGTGGATGAAATTGGCTGTCCACAAACTCTCCAACATTCATGCACATAGTTTTAGACCCAGAATGAGCTGAATTGTTAGATGGAAAATAACCCGATACCAGCAACCCTGACTGCATCACCACCACTTCCTCATTCTAGTTAACTTGCAATATTAACAGCAAAGATAAAGCCCCCTCCAGCCCTATTCTTCATTCCATCTCTTTGCTTTTTCTCTGATCTCCCACTTCTCTCTTATATCCCTGTATCACATTACTATTAATACTTACTACATTTTGGACAGTAAGGTGGCTAGATCAGATGTCAACCATCAGATGTCAAATGGGTTACAACCATTGGTCAACCCATTGGATTTTAGACAGAGGTTGCCACCTTGTGGTTGAAGACCAATATAACCAAGAAAGGACCGGTAAAACAAATGTGACTTGAATTTTGGGTTTCACACTTGAGATGAATCAGAATTACCTGGAAGGCTTGTTAAAACGTGTGCTGGGCCCCACCTCTATAGGTTCTGATTCAGTAGGTCTGTATTGAGAGTAGAAAACTTGCATTTCTATCATGTTCCCAGGTCACGCTACTGTTGCTCCTTCAAGAACCACAGTTTGAAAACCACTGCTTTAGATAAACCTCATTCAGGATACGTAGACCTCCATTTTGCCATCCAAGATTGATAAAATTGGAGTTTAAACTTAGGTATGTTCAACTCCAAAGTACATGAACATTTCACTACACTGTTATTAGGAAGTGCAGATGGTGCTGCTTGGGCAGCAATCTCGTTCATATTCTGTATATCTGGAAAGGGTAACCACCTAATAAAGGAAAGAATAGTATCCATTCTTTCTGCATAGATTAAATGAACCATGTTATAATAATTCCCCTATTGTTGGGCATTTAGATTGCTTCCAAATTTTTACAATTATTAAAAGCTTAAAGTGAACTTCCTTGTTCATAAACGCCTCTCTTGCTATTTAATGATCACCTCAGATGGAATAATTTTAATGCACTTTTATGATGCTAACAATCTCCCTTGCCATGAGGGGTGAGGATGGGTAGTAGGAGTAAGGGAGATATGGAAGCAAACCCTGTTACACCAAAAGTACTGCTATAAGCAAAACTGGACACTGGCCCCTATTCTTCTGGAGATTAGAATTCAGCATAATACTCAAACATTAATCAACTAGTCATACAAATAAATGTAACACTGTGGCCAAAAAATGTTATGAAGGAGAGTTACAACAATATGGTAGGCAGTGTGATAGTGCTTAGAAATGTTGTTCCCAGATTATAATGATAAAATTTTAAAAATTGATTACTAACACTTTAACAATACAATATATTCTTTGATATAATTTCAAATTTACTCTTGTATACAAGAATTTCAATATATGAGGATTTAGGGTTTGGCCTCAGCTTTGGCTAAATATTATTTTTGATACCTGGCCAAGCAGCATTTGTCCAAATTGTGAATTAAGTGAGCCTCTACCACCTACTTGGAACCGCCATGTCTCTCTGGGGTGAACAGGTTTTGAGGTAGCCCCTTAAGAGTCCTATCACCTTGTATTCACACTTCTGTGTAATCTCCTCCCCCATGAATGTGGGCAGAACAGTTGACTTGCTTTGAACCAACGGAAGATGGCAAAGGTGATGAGATGTCGATTCGGTGAATATACGGCATTATGTAAGACTCTGTCTTGCTAGTTGGCTTGTTTTATTTATTTCTATTTTTTTGAACTGATATCTAATTGACATGATATAGCATTAGTTTCAGGTGTACGACATAATGTTTTGATTTTTTTATACATTGCAAAATTTTATACATTTTGAAAAATGCAAAAATACTAGACCATGATAGGTCTAGTCATATTCTGTCAGCATGCAAAGTTATTACACTATTGTTTACTATGTAGCCTACACTGTAGATTATATCCCCATGACATTTATTTTATAAGTGGAAGTTTGTACTTAGTATCTCTCACCTATTTCACTCATTCCTCCACTTTCCTCCCCTCTGGCAGCCACCAGTGTACTTTCCGTATCTCTGTTTTTGTTCTGTTTGTTCATTTTTTTAAATTTCTCATATAAGTGAAATAATGAGGTATTTGTCTTTCTTTATGACTTATTTCACTTAGTAAAATACCCTCTAGGCCCTCAGCGATCACTGCAAAGAAATAGAGGAAAACAACAGAATGGGAAAGACTAGAGACCTCTTCAAGTAAATTAGAGATACCAAGGGAACATTTCATGCAAAGATGGCACAATAAAGGACAGAAATGGTATGGACCTAACAAAAGCAGAAGATATTAAGAAGAGGTGGCAAGAATACACAGAAGAACTGTACAAAAAGATCTTCATGACCCAGATAAACATAACGGTGTGATCACTCACCTAGAGCCAGACATCCTGGAATGTGAAGTCAAGTGGGCCTTAGAAAGCATAACTACGAACAAAGTTAGTGGAGGTGATGGAATTCCAGTTGAGCTATTTCAAAACCTGAAAGATGATGCTGTGAAAGTGCTGCACTCAATATGCCAGCACATTTGGAAAACTCATCAGTGGTCACAGGACTGGAAAAGGTCAGTTTTCATTCCAATCCCTAAGAAAGGCAATCCCAAAGAATGCTCAAACTACTGCACAATTGCACTCATCTCACACACTAGTAATGCTCAAAATTCTCCAAACCAGGCTTCAGCAATATGTGAACCGAGAACTTCCAGCTGGTTTTAGAAAAGGCAGAGGAACCAGAGATCAAATTGCCAATATCTGCTGGATCATCGAAAAAGCAAGAGAGTTCCAGAAAAACATCTATTTCTGCTTTATTGACTATGCCAAAGCCTTTGACTGTGTAGATCACAATAAACTGTGGAAAATTCTGAAGGAGATGGGAATGCCAGACCACCTGACCTGCCTCTTGAGAAACCTGTATGCAGGTCAGGAAGCAACAGTTAGAACTGGACATGGAACAACTGACTGGCTCCAAATAGGAAAAGGAGTATGTCAGGGCTGTATATTTTCACCTTTGCTTATTTAACTTATATGCAGAGTACATCATGAGAAACGCTGGGCTGGAAAAAGCACAAGCTGGAATCAAGATTGCCAGGAGAAATATCAATAACCTCAGATATGCAGATGACACCACTCTTATGGCAGAAAGTGAAGAGGAACTAAAAAGCCTCTTGATGAAAGTGAAAGAGGAGAGTGAAAAAGTTGGCTTAAAGCTCAACATTCAGAAAACTAAGATCATGGCATCTGGTCCCATCACCTCATGGGAAATAGATGGGGAATCAGTGGAAACAGTGTCAGACTTTATTTTGGGGGGCTCCAAAATCACTGCAGATGGTGACTGCAGCCATGAAATTAAAAGACGCTTACTCCTTGGAAGGAAAGTTATGACCAACCTAGACGGCATATTAAAAAGCAGAGACATTACTTTGCTAACAAAGGTTCGTCTGGTCAAGGCTATGGTTTTTCCAGTGGTCATGTTTGGATGTGAGAGTTGGACTGTGAAGGAAGCTGAGCGCTGAAAAATTGATGCTTTTGAACTGTGGTGTTGGAGAAGACTCTTGAGAGTCCCTTGGACTGCTAGGAGATCCAACCAGTCCATCCTAAAGGAAATCAGTCGTGGGTTTTCATTGGAAGGACTGATGCTGAAGCTGAAGCTCCAATACTTTGGCCACCTCATGCGAAGAGTTGACTCATTGGAAAAGACCCTGATGCTGGGAGGGATTGGGGACAGGAAGAGAAGGGGACGACAGAGGATGAGATAGCTGGATGACATCACTGACTCAATGGGCATGAGTTTGAGTAAACTCCGGGAGTTTGTGATGGACAGGGAGGCCTGGCGTGTTGTTATTCATGGGTTCACAAAGAGTCGGACATGACTGAGCGACTGAACTGAACTGAGGCCCATCAGTGTTGTGGCAGATGGCAAGATTTTGTTCTTTTTATGGCTAGGTAATATTCAATTTTGTCTATTGATGGGCTCTTAGTTTGCTTCCATATCTTGGCTACTGTAAATAATGCTGCACTGACACTGGAGTATGTGTACAGTATCTTTTTGAGTAAGTGGATTTTGTTTTCTTTGGGTAAACACCCAGAAGTAGAATTGCTGGATTGTATGATAGATCTATTTTTAATTATTGACAAACCTCCACACTGTTCTCCTAGTGATTATACCACTTTACATTCCCACCAAGAATGCATGAGAGTACCCTTTTCTCCACACCTTCACCTAAACTTATTATCTATTGTCTCTTTGATGATAATTGATGATGATGATGATGATTCTGACAGATGTGAGGTGATACTGCTTTGCAGTTTTGATTTGCATTTCCATGATGATTGGTGATATTGCATATTTTATGTCTTTTAGTCATCTGTATGTCCTATTTGGGAAAAGGACTATTCAAGTCCTCTTCCAACTTTTTAATTGGGTTGTTTGTTATGTTGATACTGTGTTTTATGAGTTCTTTGTATATTTTAGGCACTAATCCCTTATTAAATATATCATTTGCAAATATCTTTTCCCATTCAGTAGGCTACCATTTCATTTTGTTGATAGTTTCCTTCATTTTGCAAAAGAGTTTTAGTTTGTTGTAGTCCTCTTTGTTCATTTTTGCTTTTGCCCCTTGCCTGAGGAGAGAAATCAAAAAATATATTACTAAGATTGAAGTCAAAGTGCATACTGCCTATGTTTTCTTCTAGGCACTTTATGGTTTTATGTTTTTCAGGTTTTCATAAAACCATTTTATGGTTTCAGGTCCTACATGTACGTCTTTAATTCATTTAGTTTACCTTTATATATGGTGTGAGAAAGATGTCCAGTTTGAATCTTTTGCATGTAGCTGTCCAATTTTCCAAACACCACTTTTTGAAGAGGCAGTCTTTCTCCATTGTATATTCCTACCTCATCTGTCATAGATCAATTGGCCATATACATGTGGGTTCATTTCTGGGCTCTCTGTTCTTTTACATTGATCTATGTGTCTGTTTTTGTGTCAGTACCATACTGTTTTGATTGCTGTAGCTTTGAAATATAGTTTGAAATCAGGAAGCATGTTACTTCCAGATTTATTCTTCTTTCTCAAAATTATTTTGGCTATGTGGGGTCTATTGTGTTTCCATACAAATTTTAGAGGCTGATGTTAGCTGTAGGTTTATTCTAGTTCCATGAAAAATGACACTTTTTTTAAAATAGGGATTGCATTGAATCTATAGATTGCCTTAGTAAGTATGGTCATTTTAGCAATATTGAGTCTTCCAATCCATGAGCACACTATATCTTTTCATTTATGTCATCTTTAATTTCTTTTATCAATGTCTTATTTTTTCTGAGTACAGGTCTTTTGCCTCATTGGTTGCATTTATTTTTAGGCATTTTATTATTTTTGATGAAATTATAAATGGTATTGTTTTCTTAGTTTTTATTTCTGATAGATTTTTATTAGTCTAGAGAAACACAACAGATTTCTATATGTTAATTTTGTGTCTTGCAACTTTACTAAATTCACTTATTAATCTAATAGCTTTTGGCAGAATGTTTGGGGTTTTCTACATGTAGCATCATTGTCATCTGCAAACAGTGACAGTATGACTTTATTTCCAGTTTTGTATTCCTATTTTTTTTTTCTTGTTTGATTGCTGTGGCTAGGATTTCCAATACTATGTTGAAAAAAGTAGCGAGAGAGTGTATCCTTGAAACATTCCCAATCTTAGAGGAAATGCTTTCAGCTTTTCACCATTGAGGCTGATGTTAGCTGTAGGTTTATTATGTTGAGGTATGTTCCCTGTATACCCACTTTATGGAGAATTTTTATCATAAATGGATGTTGAATTATGTCAAATCTTTTCTGCATCTATTGAGATTATTATATTATTTTTGCTTTTCAGTTTGTTAATGTGGCAGATCATGTTGATTGATTTGTGGATACTGAGCCATCCTTGCATCCCTGGAACAAATCCCACTTGATCATGGTGTATGATCTTTTTAATGTATTGTTGAATTCAGATTGCTTAGTTTGGAACACATTTCTTTGTCTTCTCGTTTTGCCTAATCCTTTGTGTTTATTTCTGTGTATTAGGTTTGTCAGTTACATTCCCTGATCTTGAATAACTGGCCTTATGTAGGATGCATCATATGTGGCCCAGCTGTGCATTCCCCTTTGGTGACCAGAGCTCTATGTTCTAGGGTTTCCCCTATGTGGGTTGGGTGGGGAGCTCTGTTATGGTGGGCCTGATTACTGTCTGTGCACTGGTAGGTGGGACTGACCCCTGGCCTATTTGGCTGCCAGGCCCTGCCTTAAATGGTGGCTGCCAACCCACCAGTGGGCAGGGCTAGGTCCCAGCATGGCTTGCTCTGTGGCCCAATGGGTCCTGGTGTTCGTGCCAGGATTGCTAGTAGGCAGGGCTTGGGACACAGGGTGGCTGGCTGTGGGGTCTGTTTGTCACGGGTTTTGTGGGAACCTACTAGTGGGTGAATATGTCCCTGGTGCTCTTAGGTTAGAGAGAACTCTAAAAGTATGCTTTCCAGCACCAGTGTCCTCATGGTAGAATGAGTTTCCCAGTATCTGTGTTTGCAGAGGGAGTACCAGTTGCCACCTGTCTCTCCAGGTTCTCCAAGATTGGCAAATGTTTCTGACCTTGGTTACTTTCAGATTACTTCCTCTGTGCTGGCACTTTGAGCATGTTAGAATTTTTATATGCCTTTTAATAAGAGAGTCTCTGTTTCTTATAGCTCTCCAGCTCTCCCATATACAAGACCCACTGTCCTTCAAAGCCAGAAGTTTAGGGGCTTATCATCCCAGGCAGGATACCCCAGGCTGAATAGCCTAATGTGGGGCTCAGACTTCTCACTCCTTGGGAAGAACCTCTGTAATTGTCATTATCCTCCCATTCTGGGGTTGCCTACCTGTGTGTGGGTCCTGATTATATTTTCCCTTCCACCATTCTCACTGTGGTTCCTTCTTTATATATTTAGTTGTGGAAAATATTTTCTGCTAGTCTTTAGTTATCACAGATAGTTGCTCCAAAAATAGTTGTAATTTTGGTGTGTCCTTGGAAGGAGGTGAGCTCAGCATCTTCCCACCCTGTCATCTTGGCCATATTACTAGCTAAATTTGCAGTCTCTCACTCTCCGTTGCTGAATTGCAAGAAGCAGCCTGCCGTGATTCCTAAAGCAACAAGAAAAAGAATTCTGCTAATAACTGGACTAAGCTTGAAAGTGGCACCTTCTCTAGTTGAGCCTCTAGATTAGAGACCAGTCTTGGCTAAGGCTTTTATTGCAGTCTTACTGAGAACCCAGATAAAGTTTGCCTGGATTCTTGATACATAGAAACTTTGAGATAATAAATACATGCTGTTTTAAGTCGTTAAGTTGTAGTGGCATTATAAATTAATACATATTCTCCACAGCACTTCAGCCCCTGTAACATGTATTCAACCATCTCATTCTTTTATATGCCACCCCTTCTACTTGGAATTTTCTTCCACCTTCTTCATTCAACTTTTGCCTGGCTAACTCTTTTGGGTTTTAGTTTAATTATCATTTCCTTTGGAACAATTTCTTTAAACTCCACTTTTGAGATTTACCTTCCTTGAAAAATCTGAGGTGGCAAAGTTGACATACTGGTTTTAAGCCATCCTCATAAGATGTAAACAATTCCCATGCAAGATATTTTTTTTTCTTGAAAGAAGGATAAAATTAATAACTAAAAATTAAGTATGTACCTAGAGGTATTTTGTTTATTATTATGAATGCTAATACCTCAAAGAAGTCTACAGTTTAGAATTATAATATATTTAGATCTCTGTTACTTAACATTTTAAAAGAATTTTAGCTCAAAACTGAAATATTGTTCTCCCTAAGGTTGTCTAGTGATAATCTCAAAATTTGTATTAATTACCAATATATTTCTCTGTTTAACTATTTTAAAGTTAAGCTTTATAGAGGTAAAACTAACAGGTGTTACAATCAGCATCCATTTTTGTTATATTTTGCTTTTACCATAATATACATTTATTCTTCAACTGATGGAAAGAATTGAAACATACAGAATATATAACAATATTTTATCTTCAAGTTCCATCTAAAATGCTTGTCTATATTTTAAAGTGAATGTTAAGATATTAACAATAAGTCCTACTGACTTCCCTTGTTCATATCACTATCATTATTATGCTAATGAATATGACAGTTGATCACAGTATTATTGATTACATACAGCTTAAGAATGCCAGAAGTTTTTGGAAGATTGTATTATATATTCAAAATTATTTATTCCTTCCCCACCCTCTAAGAAGATTACACCTTACTGCCCTATTGTTTTGGGGATTGGCCAGCCATGTGACTAACTTCAGTCAACAGAATGTAAGTAAATGTGGTGTATAGACTCCAGAATGGTCTCCATGATCCTCACCTCCTGGTGTTCATGCCCTTTTGCAATCCCTACCCCCTGAGTGAAGATGGGACTTGTAAATGCCTCTAACTGATAAAATGTCAAAAGTGGTGAAATGTCACTTTCGTGATTATATGACATGATATAAGATCTAGTCTTGCTAGGAGAATTACTTTAGAGACTCTTTTTGCTAGCTTCATGAAGTTGTTCGCTCTGTTGTCACATTGCAAGGAACTATGGCGAGGCCTCTAGCAACTGCAAAAACACTGGAACTGTGGGTAGCCTCTAGGAGCTGAGGGCAACCTTTAGAAGAGGAAGGTAGCCTTCTGCTGACAGTCAGCAGTAGCTGGTGAAACCTTTAAGCAGTGGACTCAGCGAAGCAGTGTCCAGACTCCTGACCCACAGGAAATATGAGACAATAAATGTGTTGTTGTAAGCCACTAAGTTTTTTATAATTTATCATATAACAATAGATAATACAGTGGATATGGTATGCCTCATATCAGAAAAGGTTTAAACATCCTTTCATGGTTTGGCTCTGTCTCTTTCAAGCTTAAGACTTTCAACAAGAGAAGAGTGGGCCAAAGGATGTGGTAGTTCCTTTAGTTTGGGTCATTAAATGAGAAGATTAATGAGGCCACCTGAACCTAGCCAAACAGCAAAGCTGTAATTAACCATTAGCCCTCACTAAGAATCACAGGGAATGTTTGTTGTTCTAAGCCACTGAAATTTAGAAATTGTTTGTTGCTGCAACAAAAACTAATTAGTACAAAGTTGAAGAATATATTTGGCTACTTGGTCTTCAAATATCAAAGCCAAAGCTAAGGAGTGATATCATCAAGATGGTGAAGTAGGAGACCAAGCCTCTGTATTCCCACAAATATTAACAATTACACAGCTATTCATAAATAGAAACAGCTCTGGGCGACCACAAGAGTCCACTTAAGAAACTTTAGCAACACAACAGAATTAAAAAACCTAAGAATAACCACACAAAGAGAAGGAAGAACAGCTTCATTTTGCCTTCATCATCCCATCCCCCAAGCTGACATTACTCAGTGCCAAGAAGTAACTCTCCAGCTAGGAAGAGTTCCATTGCCAGGAAAGGGAGAGTAGGGGTGACTGACCAGCTTCCCCTGCCTTTCAAGGCACCAAATGGAGGACCCTTTTCAGTTTTTTCTCACCCAGAGACCAGCAAAGCTGAAAAATATAGAAGTGGAAAGGAACAAGGAAGGAAGCAGGGCTACCAGTATGAGCTATGCAGCAGGAGGGTTCATGTTTCCCAGTGGCCTGCTCTGTAGAGGACCCGGCAGGTTTTGCACTAAAGAAACCAGTGGTCAGCACAATCCGTGTGGATCTCATGCAGATTTCACCATTTTTCGACCCAGGGATATTTGCAATCACAGATGCCAGCTACCCAAGACCCTCTTAGCTCCTTCTGCCCTCTGCTCCTACTGGAGCCTGAGATCTACACTAGTAGCCAGCCCAGACCTCTTTAGCCATGTGAATGCAAGACACCAGCCTAGATCCCTGTGACTGTCCCTAACTGCTATGTGAGTGCTTGGGGCTAGTTCCTCTAGCTGTGTACTTGCACGCCACCATCCTACCTCTCATCACTGGTCTCTACTGCGATGCCTGTGTCCAATGCAGGATCCTGTAGTCAAGGTCCTTACGGCTGCTTATAGGTTTAGATTTGGCCTTATATTCGGTCACTAGCTAGCACCAATGGGCTCACCTGCAGCTAGCTTCCCCTTGTCCCCTAGCTATCTGCATGCTCCTGGTCTGACTCTCATCACCTGAATCCAATGTCATGCACATAACCATGTGGAGATCCTGTAGCTGCTATAGTGTGTGCCAACAAACAAGGCCCCTGAAACTGCTGTGGACCTGGTTGTCTCCTGTCTTTAGCCTGAATCACTGATCTCACCTACTGCTGCTGCTGCTGCTGCTAAGTCACTTCAGTCGTGTCCAACTCTGTGCGACCCTATAGACGGCAGCCCACCAGGCTCTGCCATCCCTAGGATTCTCCAGGCAAGAACACTGGAGTGGGTTGCCATTTCCTTCTCCAATGCACGAAAGTGAAAAGTGAAAGTGAAGTTGCTCAGTCGTGTCCAACTCTTTGCAACTCCATGGACTGCAGCCCACCAGGCTCCTCCATCCATGGGATTTTCCAGACAAGAGTACTGGAGTGGGTTGCCATTGCCTTATCCACACCTACTGCTAGCTCCTGCATTTTTGCACCTGTATAACTCTACCTGGTTCCCTTCCCCAGCCTCCACTGCCATGTATGCACTCATGAGGAGACTCTATAGCAACAGGAGTGAATGGTGATAGCCAGGTATTCCATGGTTGCCAGTAAACAAAACAATTGGCCCAAGCCCTTTGTTGGTCCTGAACCCCACCACTGTGTATGTCTGTAGGGAGCCCTTCCCACTATACAGGAACCTGAAGCTGGCCCCCATAGCCAAGCATGGGCATGCCACCAGCTCCAGCTACCACTACTGCCTGTCCTGGTTCCTAGCTGCTAGATCTGGAGGTAGAGCTGAGGACCCCACCAACCCTTGTAGCGACTGCAACCCACCAAGTTCTCACCACACATTTGTTGATGCTGTGGACCCCAGAATCTTGAGCTGGCATCATGACTACCCTCAGACCTGGAGCCACACCCTGCACTTGTGCCCTACACCACTAGATCCAGGGTCATATCATGTCCCATCATGCCCCACTTGCGAGTGAAGGCCATACCTTAGCAAAGTCAGTCCATAAAGCCTGGAAAGGGTGACTGTGTCCTCAAATGTACAGGAACCTATGCAAGACTACAGGGATCACAAAGAATCAGAGAAATGTGATACCACCAAAAGAACATACTAGACTTCCAGTAACTGACCTCAAAGAAATGGAGCTATGTGAATTGCCTGACAAAGAATTAAAAATAGTTTTTCTAAAGATGCTGAGGGAACACAGATAAACAATTTAACAAAATCAGGGAAAAAGTAAAAAAACAAGATATAAAGTCCAACAAAGAGACAGAAAGTATAAAGAAGAACAACAAAAATTTTGGAGCTGAAGATAAAATGACTGAACTGAAGAATTCAATAGAGAGCATCATCATCAGATTGAACCAAACAGATCAATGAGCTTAAAGACAGATCATTTGAAATTATTGAGACAAAAGGAAAAAAAGAATGAAAAATGTGTACAGGATTTATGGGATATCATTAAAAGAAACAATCTATGGCATTATTGGAATCTCAGCAGGAGAAGAGAAGGAGAAAGTTTAAATAAATAATGGCTGAGAAGTTCCCAAATCTGGGGACAGATTTGGATATTCAAATGCATAAAGCTAGGAGGCCACTCAATAATATCATTCCAAAACAATCTTTTCTAAGAAACATTATAATAAAATTGTCTAAAATCAAATACAGAAGAAATTTTCAAAGGAGCAATAGAAAAAAAAAATCTTATACAAGGGAATCCAGCAGAAACTTTGCAGACCAGGAGATAATGAGATTATATACTCAAAGTGCTGAAAGGAAAATCTGCCAACCAGGATGACTTTACCTAGCAATGTTGCCTTCAGAGATGAAGAGGAGATAAAGACTTCCACAAAAATCAAAAGGTGAGGGAGTTCATAACCACCAGAAATTGCCTTACAGGAAATGCTAAAAGGAGTTCTTCAAACTGAAATGAAAGGATGATAACGAGTAATATGAGAACATAAAAAAATATATAACAAACTGGTAATGTTAAGTATGTAGTCTGATTTAGAATACTCTGATACTGTAATATGATGGTGTGGTCACTCACCTAGAGCCAGATATCCTGGAGTGTGAAGTCAAGTGTGCCTTAGGAAGCATTACTATGGAAAAGCTAGTGGAGGTGATGGAATTCCAGCTGAACTATTTCAAATCCTAAAAGATGATGCTATTAAAGTGCTGCACTCAATATGTCAGCAAATTTGGAAAACTCAGCAGTGGCCACAGGACTGGAAAAGGTCAGTTTTCATTCAAATCCCTAAAAAAAGCAATTCCAAAAGAATGTTCAAACTACCACACAATTGTGCTCATTTCACATGCTAGCAAGGTAATGCTCAAAAATCCTTCAAGCTAGGCTTCAACAGTATGTGAACTGAAAACTTCCAGATGTACAAGCTGGATTTAAAAAAGGCAGAGGAACCAAAGATCAAATTGCCAACATTGGATCATAGAAAAAGCAAGAGAAATTCCAGAAAACATCTATTTCTGCTTCATTGACTATGCTAAAGAATTTGACTGTGGATCACAACAAACTGGAAAATTCTTAAAAAGATGGGAATACAAGACCACTTTACCTGCCTTGTGAGAAACTGTATGCAGGTCAAGAAGCAACAGTTAGAACTGGACATGGAACAATAGACTGGGTTCAAAATTGGGAAAGGAGTACGTCAAGGCTGTATATTGCCACCCTGCTTATTTAACTTATATGCAGAGTACATCATGTGAAATGCTGGGCTGGATGAATCACAAGCTTGAATCAAGATTGCTAGGAGAAATATCAATAACCTCAGATATGCAGATGATACCACCCTAATGGCAGAAAACAAGGAGGAACTAAAGAGCCTCTTGATGAAGGTAAAAATGGAGAGTGAAAAAGCAGGCTTAAAACTCAACATTCAAAAAACTAAGATCATGGCATCTGGTCCCATTACTTCATGGCAAATAGATGGTGGAAAAATGGGAACAGTGACAGACTTAATTTTCTTGGGCTCCAGAATCATTATGGACAGTGACTGCAACCATGAAACTAAAAAGACGCTTGCTCCTTGGAAGAAAAGCTATGCTAAACTAAAGAGTATTCAAAAGCAGAGACATCACTTTGTGGACAAAATCCATATAGTCAAAGTTATGGTTTTTCCAGTAGTCTTGTATGGATGTGAGAGTTGAACCATAAATGAGACTGAGTGCTGAAGAATCAATGCTTTTGAATTGTGGTACTGGAGAAGACTCTTGAGAGTCCCTTGGATAGCAAGGAGATCAAACCAGTCAATCTTAAAGGAAATCAACCTTGAATATTTATTGGAAAGACAGATGCTGAAGCTGAAGCTCCAATACTTTGGCCACCTGATGCAAAGAGATAACTTACTGGAAAAGACTCTGATACTGAGAAAGATTGAAGGCAGGAGGAGAAAGGGGTAACAGAGGGTGAGATGGTTGGATGGCATCATCAATTCAATGGACATGAGTTTGAGCAAACTGGGGGATAGTGAAGGACAGGGAAGCCTGGCATGCTGTAGTCCATGGGGTCAGAAAGAGTTGGACGACAACTTAGAGACTGAATATCGACAACAATACTGTAATATGGTGCTATGTTGACCACATAGATTTAGTATAAAAATTAAAGGACAAAAGTATTATAAATAGCTACAAAAATCTTTTAATGACTACATAGTATAAAAACATGTAAATTTGGACATCAAAAACAAAATGGGGTGCAAAAGGGTAGAGTTTTTGTATACAATCAATATTTAGTTGTTATTAACTTAAATATACTGTTATACTCCCAAAAAAAAAGTGTTTCCAGTAAGCACTGAGGTAACTGCAAAATAAAATTCTATGAATAATAGATGAACACAAGATAAAAAGAAGGAAGTCAAAGTATACTATTGTGGAAAATCATCAGTTCACAAAGGAAGACAGTAAGGGGAGAAAAAAGGAGCAAAAGAACTTCAAAACAGTCAGAAAACAATAACACTTTGATAGTAAATTTTTGCATATTAATAATTACTTTGAATGTAAATAGATTAAATTCTTCAATCAAAAGGCAGAAGGTGACTTAATGATTAAATAAAAATAAGGCTTATCTATATGTGAGCTTCCCTGGTGGCTCAGATGGTAAAGCGTCTGCCTGCAATGCGGGAGACGTGGGTTTGATCCCTGGGTTGGGAAGATCTCCTGGCGAAGGAAATGGCAACCCACTCCAGTATTCTTGCCTGGAGAATCCCATGGACGGAGGAGCCTGGTAGGCTAAAGTCCATGGGGTCGCAAAGAGTCAGACACAACTGAGTGACTTCACTTTCACTTTTATCTATATGTTACCTATAGGAGACTCACTTCAGCTTCAAGGACACATGTAGGCTTAAAGTGAAGGAATGAAAAAGATATTCCAAAGAAATGAAAACCAAAAGAGAGTAGGGGTACTATACTTATATCAGACAAAACAGACTTTATTTTTTTATTGAATGAAAGATTTTTAAAACTCTAAAATTCTTTGTAATTATATATTTCACACACATGATTTCATATAATCCCATAATCCTTTTTTCCCTCTACCCCTGTATTGTCCCCCTTTCCTCCCCTTTCCCCACTGGTAACCACTTATTTTTTCTCTATATTTGTGAGTCTGTTCCTTTTTTGTTTTATTCGATAGTTTGTTGTATTTTTAAAATTTTGTTAACACCAAAAAATTTTGTATTAGAGCTTAGCCAATTAACAATGTTGTGGTAGTTTCAGGTGAACAGTGAAGGGACTCAGCCATACATATGCATGTACCCATTCTCCTCCAAACTTCCCTCCCATCAAGGCTGTGCATATCATTGAACAGAGTTCCATGTGCTATATAGTAGGTTTTTGTTGGTTATCCATTTTAAATATAGCAGTGTGTACGTGACCGTGTATCTTTTAGGTTCCACCTATAAGTGATGTCATACAGTATTTGTCTTTCTCTGTATTACTTATCTCACCTAGCATAATGCCCCCCAAGTCCATCCATGTTGGTGCAAATGGCAAAATTTCTATCTCTAGACAAAACAGACTTTCAGTCAAAAATTGTAATGAGACAAAGAAGGCCATGATAAAGGGCTCAATTCATGAAGAGGATGACAATTATAAATATATGTGCACCCAACATCAGAGCACCTAAACATATTAAGCAAATACTAACATTTCTGAAGGGAGTAACAGACAATAATATGACAACAATAGGAACTCCAATATCCCAGTTTCAACAATGGATCTAGATCACCCAGATAGAAAATCAACCTGGAAACATTAGACTCAAGCCATGCTTTAGACCAAATGAACCTAACAGACATACACAAAACATTCCAACACCTGCATAACACACATTCTTCTCAAATGTACATGGAACATTCTCCAGGATATATCATATGCCACAAAATAAATCTCAGGAAATTTAAAAAGACTGAAAACACATCAAGTATCTTTTCCGACCACATGATAAATTAGAAATCAATAAAAGAAGGAAAACTGGAAAATTCACAAATATGTGGAAATTAAACAACACACTCCTAGACAATCTATGAGTCAAAGATGAAATCAAAAGGGAATTAAAAATATCTTGAAATAAATAAAAATGGAAACACAAACACCAAAACTTATGTTGAAGCAAGAGCAGTACTAAAAGGAAAGTTGATGGTTATAATGCCTACATTAAGAAAAAAGAAAGATCTCAAATAAATAACCTCATGGAACTAGAAAAACAAAAACAAATTAAGGCCAAATTTAGCAGAAGTAAGTAGATAACAAAGATCATATCAAAAATAAGTAAAATAGAGAATTAGAAAAACAATAGAAAAGATAACAAAATCAAAAGTTGGGCTTTTAAAAAGATAAACAAAACTGATAAACTTTTAGCTAAACTTACTAATAAAAAATGAAAGATGACTTAAATAAATAAAATTATAAATGAAAGGACAAACATTAAAAAGGGTAATAAGAGACTACTATGAATAACTATATGCTAACAAATTGGATTACCTAGAAAAAAATGGATAAATTCCTAGAAAGATACAACCTACCAAATCTGAATCACAAAGAAATAGAAAATCTGAACAGACCAATAAGTAAGGAGATTGAATCAGTAATCAAAAACCTTCTGATAAAGAAAAACCCAGCACCAGGTGGCCTCCTGTGGGCAAAATCGACCAAACATTTAAAAAAGAATTAATGCCAACTCTTCTCAAACGCTTCCAAATAACTGAGAAGAGGAAACACTCTCAAACTCATTTTGAGGCCAGCATTACACTGATACCAAAGCCAGATAGTTTAATTCAGTTCAGTCGCTCAGTCGTGTCCAACTCTTTGCTACCCCATGAACCACAGCATGCCAGGGCTCCCTGCCCATCATCTACTCCTGGGGTCCACCCAAACCCATGTCCATTGAGTCGGTGATGCCATCCAACTGTCTCATCCTCTGTCATCCCCTTCTCCTCCTGCCCTCAATCTTTCCCAGCATCAGGGTCTTTTCAAATCAGTCAGCCCTTCACGTCAGGTGGCCAAAGTATTGGAGTTTCAGCTTCAACATCAGTCCTTCCAATGAACACCCAGGACTGATTTCCTTTAGGACAGACTGGTTGGATCTTCTTGCAGTCCAAGGGACTCTCAAGAGTCTTCTCCAACACCACAGTTCAAAAGCATCAATTTTTCGGCTCTCAGCTTTCTTCACAGTCCAACTCTCACATCCATACATGACCACTGGAAAAACATAGCCTTGGCCAGACAGACCTTTGTTGGCAAAGAAATGTCTCTGCTTTTTAATATGCTATCTAGGTTGGTCATAACATTCCTTCCAAGGAGTAAGCGTCTTCTAATTTCATGGCTGCAGTCACCATCTGCAGTGATTTTGGAGCCCCCCAAAATAAAGTCTGACACTGTTTCCACTGTTTCCCAATCTATTTCCCATGAAGTGATGGGACCAGATGCCATGATCTTAGTTTTCTGAATGTTGAGCTTTAAGTCAACTTTTGCACTCTCCTCTTTCACTTTCATCAAGAGGCTCTTTAGTTCTTATTCACTTTCTGCTGTAAGGGTGGTGTCATCTGCATATCTGAGGTTATTGATATTTCTCCTAGCAAACTTGATTCCAGCTTGTGCTTCATCCAGCCCAGCATTTCTCATGATGTACTCTGCATCATGATAAGCCAGATAAGGATACTACAAAGAAAGCAACTACAAACTAATATCCCTAATGAATATAGGTGTAAAAATTTTCAACAAAATACTATCGAATCGAATCCAACAGCATATTGAGAGGATTATACACCATGATCAGGTGAGATTTAGCCTTGAGATGTAAGGATAGCTCAACATATACAAATTGATAAATGTGACACACCATATTAATAGAATAAAATGCAAAAATCATATGATTATCTCAATAGAGGCAAAACAAGCATTCGAAAAAGTTAAACATCCTTTCATGATAAAAGAGCTCTCAACAAATTGGGTATAGAAGGGACATACCTTAACACAGTAAGAGCCATATATAAAAAACTCATAGCTAACATTATTACTCATTGGTGGAAAAGTAGAAAGCTTTTCCCTTTAAAGTCAGGAACAAGGGTGCCTACTCTCACCACTTCTATTCAACAAAATACAGGAAGCCTTAGCCAGAGCAATTAGGCAAAAAAAGAAAAAAAGAAATAAAAGGCATTCAATTTGGAAAGGAAAGAGCAAAACTCTGTTTGCAGATGACATAATGTTGTACATAGAAAATCCTAAAGATCCCACTAAAAACTGAACTAATAAAACATTCAGTAAAATTTCAGGATATAAAATCAACATGCAAAATCATTGCGCTTCAATATAATAACAATTTAAAAGAAAAGAATCCCATTTACAATAGCATCAAAAACAATAAACTATTTAGGAATAAACTTAACAAAGGAGGTGAAATATTTATATACCAAAACCTATAAGACATTCAATTTCTCAATTGAAAAAGACACAAACAAATGAAATGATGTCTCATGTTCATGTATCAGAAGAATTAATATTGTTAAGGTGCCCATACTACCCCAAACCCTCTACAAATTCAACACAATCCCTATCAAAGCTCCAAGTGTAATTTTTTCACAGAAATAGAAAAAGCAATCCTAATACGAACCATGTGGCGGTTTAGTTGCTAAGTTGTGTCTGACTCTTGCGACCCCATGGACTGTAGCCTGCCAGGCTCCTCTGTCCATGGGATTCTCCAGGCAAGAATACTGGAGTGGGTTGCCATTTCCTTCTCCAGGGGATCTTCCCGACCTAGAAATTGAACTCAGGTCTCCTGCATCACAGGCAGAATGAGCTGCAATATGGAACCATGAAAGGTCCCCAGAATCCAAAGCAATCCTGAGAAGGAACAAAGCTAGAGACCACACATCCTGATTTTCAACTATATCACAAAACTGTCAGTCAGTTCAGTCACTCAGTCATGTCTGACTCTTTGCGACCCCATGGAATGCAGCACACCAGGCTTCCCTGTCCATCACCAACTCCCAGAGCTCACTCAAGCTCATGTCCGTTGAGTCAGTGATGCCATCTAACCATCCCATCCTCTGTCATCCCCTTTTCCACCTGCCTTCAATCTTTCCCAGCATCAGAGTCTTTTCCAGTTAGTCAGTTCTTTTCATCAGGTGGCCAAAGTATTGGAGTTTCAGCTTCAGCATCAGTCCTTCCAAGGAATATTCAGGACTGATTTCCTTTAGGCAAAACTGTAGTAGTTTTGTAGTGCAAAACTGTAGTAGTAATCAAAACTGTATGGTATTGGCATAAAAACAGATATGTAGACCAATGAAACAGAATCAAGAGCCCAGAAACAAATCCATGCATATATGGTCAACTAATATTTGACAAGAAAGCCAAGAATAATCAATGGGGAAAGAATAGCCTCTTCAATAAATATTGCTGGAAAACTGGATATTCACATGCAGAACTATGAAATTGGATACCTCTATCTTATACTACTCACAAAAATAACTCAAAGGATATTAACGACTTGAATGTAAGACCTGAAACCATAAAAATTCTAGAGGAGAACACAGGTGGTAATTTCCATGACATCAGTCATGGCAATGATTTTTTTTGGATTTGACACCAAAAGCAAAGGCAACAAAAGTAAAAATAAAGAAGCAGGACTACATCACACCAAAAGGCTTCTGCACAGCAAAAGAAACACTCAACAAGATGAAAAGCAATGGGAGAAAATATTTGCAAGCCATATATCTGATAATGGATTAATAGCCAAAATATGTAAGAAACTCATATAACTCATATAATAGCCAAAAAACAAGCAGTCCAGTTGAAAAACAGCCTGGGGACTTGAATAGACATTTCTTAAGAAAAGATATACAAACAGTCAACAAGTGCATTTAAAGTGGCTCAGCATCACTAACCATGAGGGAAATAAAAATCAAAAGCATAATGAGATATCAACTTGAGTCTGTTAGGATGACTTATTACCAAAAACACAAGAGATGACAAATGCTGGTAAAGACATGGAGAAAAGAGAACTTTAGTGCACTGTTGGTAGGAATGTGAGTTGGTACAGTCACTATGAAAAACAGTATGAAGACTCCTTGAAAAATTAAAAATAGAACTACCATATGATCCAGCAATCCCACTTCTAAGTATATTTTCAAAAGAAATGAAATACTATCCTGTAGAGATAGCTACACTCCCATGTTTACTGCAGCATCATTTATAATAGTCAAGACATGGAAAAAAACTTGCACTTCTTGCTGGATGGATAAACAAAATTATACACACACACACACACACACATATAGTATTTTCTATATACAACATTATGTCATCTGCATGTAGAAACAATTTTACTCCTTCTTTTCCAAATTGAATGCTTTTTATTTTTCTTTTTTGCCTAATTGCTCTGGCTATCACACAGACACACACACACACACACACACACACACACACACACACAATACATAATGAAATATTATTCAGCCAAAAAAGAAGGAAACCTTTCATTTGCCACAGAGTGGATAGATCTTGAGGGCATTACACTACATGAAAAAAATCAGTCACAGAAAAACAAATAGTGTATGGTCTCACATATATAAAATCTAAAAACATCAAACTAACAGAAATAGAATAAAATGGTGGCTTCCAGGGGAGGGGAGTTGGAGAAGTGAGAAGATGTTGGTCAAAGGGTATAAACTTTCAGTTATAAGATGAAAAAGTTCTGGGAATCTACGGCAAAGCACAGTGACTACAGTTAACAAGACTGGATCATATACTTGAAAGTTGCTATGAAACTATGTTTTCACCACAACAACAAGAAGAAAATGGTAATCATATTGGATCAACAGTGTTTTAACTAACCTTATTGTGGTAAATATTTCACAATATGTATGTGTATCAAATAATCAGAGGTCAAACTACCAACATTCGCTGGATCATACAGAAAGCAAGGAAATCCCAGAAAAGCATCCACTTCTGTTTCATTGACTATGCTAAAGCCTTTGACTGTGTGGATCATAACAAACTGTGGAAAACTCTTAAAGAGATGGGAAAACCAGACCATCTTACCTGTCTCCTGAGAAACTTGTATGCGGGTCAAGAAGCAACAGTTAGAACCTTGTATGGCACAACTGACTTGGTCAGGATTGAGAAAGGAGTATGACAAGGCTGTTTATTGTCACTCTGTTTATTTAACTTATACATAGAACACATCATGTGAAATACTGGGCTGGATGAGTTACAAGCTGGAATCAAGATTGCTGGGAGAAATAACAACAACCTCAGATATGCAGATGATATGACTGTAATGGCAGAAAGCGACGAGGAACAAAACACCCTTTTGATGAGGAGTAGAGTGAAAAAGCTGGCTTAAAATTAAATATTAAAAAAATAAGATCATGGCATCGGGTCCTATCATTTCATCCAAATTCAAGGGGAAAAGGTGGAAGCAGTGACAGATTTCCTCTTCTTGGGCTCTAAAATCACTCCAGATGGTGACTGCAGCCATGAAATTAAAAGACACTTGCTCCTTGGAAGGAAAGCTATAACACACCTATACAGTGTATTAAAAAGCAAAACCATCAATTTGCTGACAAAGGCCCATATAGTCATGGCTATGGTTTTTTCAGTAGTAATGTATGGATGTGAGAGTTGGACCATAAAGAAGGCTGAGTGCCAAAGAACTGATGCTTTTGAACTGTGGTGCTGGAGAAGACTGTTGAGAGTCTCTTGGACAGCAAGGAGATCAAACCAGCCAATCTTAAAAGAAATCAACCCTGGATATTCACTAGAAGGACTGATGCTGAAGCTGAAGCTCCAATACTTTGACCACTTGATGCATTAGATTTCATAGTGCCAATAAATCAACAACTACAGCGGGGGTGGGGGGGAGAAAAAAAGTAAAAACAAAAATCCAAAAGAATATTTAGAACAAGTCAAAACATAAGAATAATATATATTTTTCTTGAGTCACTGCTGTCAGAGTCCTTTCCCTTGCTGGGAGTCATAGTCCACCTCACCTCCCTAGGATGGCCTCCAACACTGTGCTGGTCTCTGGACCTGCTGTGGGGGCAGCTCAGGTTCTAATCTGGTCCTACTTCTGTGTGTTTTTGCCTCCAATGTCTACAGCTATCAGAACTAGTGTGTTTTCTTTTGTGGGAGCTCTCAGTGTCCTTTTATATATTCTATAGACACAGAGTCTGCCTAGTTGATCATGTTGATTTAATCTGCAGCTTGTACAGCTGGTGGGGAAGTTTTGGGTCTTCCTTAGCCACACTGCCCCTGGGTTTTAATTGTGGTTTTATTTCCCCAGTGGGTCATCCACTGGGGTTTGCTCCTGATGCTGCCCTGGGGGACTTGGGTCTGCCCCAGTGAGGGCCAGGTGTGGAGGTGGTGCAGCTGCCTGGGTCACAGGGGTTCTGGCAGCACCAGGTACTCATGGGAGTTGGCAACTAGAGCAGCAGGAAATATAGTGTTCTAGAAGGATATGGCAACCAGTGTTGGCCAATACATTCCAGTATTCTTGCCTGGCGAACTCCCCTGACAGGCCACAGTCCACAGGGTCGCAAAGGGTTGAACAGGACCAAAGCAACCCTGAGTGCATAGACGCAAGTCTTTTTTTTGGTTTGTTTGGCCTGTGGCAGCTCTGCCCCAGTGAGGGTTGAGCATGAAGGTGGTGCAGCTGCCTGGGTTGCCAGGACTCTGGTGGCACCAAATGTGCAGTGACACGGACTGCCTCCACTGCAGGAGTCATGGCCCTAATAGAGTCTTTTTTTTGAACCTCTAGTAGCTCACTTATTGGAAAAGACCCTGATGCTGGGAAAGATTGAAGGCAGAAGGAGAAGGTGATAGCAGATGAGATGGTTGGATGGCATCACCGATTCAATGGATATGAGCTTGGGCAAGCTCCAGGAGATAGTGAGGGACAGGAAAGCCTGGTGTGCTGCAGCCCAAGGGGTTGTGAAGAACAGGTTGGCAGCTGAACAACAACAAGTCAAATAATCACATTGTACACCCTGAACTTACACAATATTTTATGTCAACTATATCTCAATATCCTGGAGGAAAAAAAGCCAAAGCCGTAAATGAAGCAGCTTGGCCAGATAATGAGCCTGATGCCAAAGTGATGTATCCTTAGACACTGGAGTATGCAGAGTCTCATTGGTGATGGGTCTGGATTTGGAATCTGTTTAAATGACTTAAACAAGAGAAGAGGTCACACAGTCATATTTCAATTTTGGCAAAATTGCCCTGCGTACAGCATGAAGAATAGACTATAGTGGGCAAGACATGATATATGGAGAACAGCCAGCAGGCTAATACTCCAGGTCAGAAGGCAATAGTTATGGAAATAGAAGTGAATGGGAGGAGAACAAGACAGTGGAGGAGTAGGTGGACATGGAATACATATCTCTCCATGGATACATCAGGAATACACCTTCAGACATAGAAGTACATGCAGAATACCAGCTGAGAGCAGACAGGAGTACCTGACCAGCAGAAAAGAATGTGCAGAATCGTGCAAAACTTGCCTCAGCAGCTGAACAATAGAGAGCTGGCCCATCAAGTAGCTGATGCACTGAACTACAGAGTAGGACTCCACCCAATGTGTCGCTTTAAGTGCCTGACGTGCTGATCTACAGAGTAAGACCCAAGCCAGTAGGACAGAAAAGGACCCCAGGCAAGGGAGCCCTCTAAGTGCCTGAATGGGCAGAGCAATGGAGAAAGACTGGCCAAAGAGGCCTTCTGATCACAAGCTACCAGAGGCTCAAAACAAGACTCTAATTAAGCTTTTGAGCTTTTTTTCCCCTCAGTCACATTTTTTACTGTTGTTATAAACCTCTGCCTCTATGTTGGGCTTTTGCAGTTCTGTGGAGTTTTCTTTTTCTTTCTTTCTTCTTTCTTTTTTTTCCCTCTTTTTATAATTCTAATTTTTAAAAAACTATTATTATTTTTCTACTGTAAAGAGAAATATTGCATAGGAACCTGGAGTGTTAGGTCCATAAATCAAGGCAAATTGGAAGTAGTCAAACAGGAGATGGCAAGAGTGAATGTCGACATTCTAGGAATCAGCGAACTAAAATGGACTGGAATGGGTGAATTTAACTCAGATAACCATTATATCTACTTCTGTGGGCAGGAATCCCTTAGAAGAAATGGAGTAGCCATCATAGTCAACAAAAGAGTTCGAAATGTAGTACTTGGATGACAGAATGATCTCTGTTCGTTTCCAAGGCAAACTATTCAATATCACGGTAATCCAAGTCTATGCCCTGACCAGTAACGCTGAAGAAGCTGAAGCTGAAACGGTTCTATGAAGACCTACAAGACCTTCTAGAACTAACACCCAAAAAAGATGTCCTTTTCATTATAGGGGACTGGGATGCAAAAGTAGGAAGTCAATAAACACCTGGAGTAACAGGCAAATTTGACCCTGGAGTACAGAATGAAGCAGGGCAAAGGCTAATAGAGTTCTGCCAAGAGAACACACTGCTCATAGCAAACACCCTCTTCCAACAACACAAGAGAAGACTCTACACACGGTCATCACCCGATGGTTGACACCGAAATCAGATTGATTATATTCTTTGCAGCCAAAGATGGAGAAGCTCTATACAGTCAGCAAAAACAAGACTGGGAGCTGACTGTGGCTCAGATCATGAACTCCTTATTGCAATTCAGACTTAAATTGAAGAATATTGGAAAAACCACTAGACCATTCAGGTATGACCTAAATCAAATACCTTATGACTATACAGTGGAATGAGAAATTAATTTAAGGGACTAGATCTGATAGAGTGCCTGATGAACTATGAACGCAGGTTTGTGACATTGTACAGGAGACAGGGATCAAGACCATCCCCAAGAAAAAGAAATGCAAAAAAGCAAAATGACTATCTAAGGAGGCCTTACAAATAGCTGTGAAAAGAAGGGAAGCAAAAAGCAAAGGAGAAAAGGAAAGATATACCCATTTGAATGCAGAGTTCCAAAGAATAGCAAGGAGAGATAAGAAAGCCTTCCTCAGCGATCAATGCAAAAAAATAGAGGAAAATAATAGAATGGGAAAGACTAGAGATCACTTCAGGAAAATTAGATCTGAGAGAATAGCATTGAAACATGTATATTATCAAGTGTGAAACAGATCACCAGCACAGGTTGGATGCATGAGACAAGTGCTCAGGGCTGGTGCACTGGGAAGACCCAGAGGGATGGGATGGGAAGGGAGGTAGGAGGGGGGATCAGGATGGGGAACACATGTAAATCCATGGCTGATTCATGTCAATGTATGGCAAAAACCACTACAATACTGTAAAGTAATTAGCCTCCAACTAATAAAAATAAATGAAAAAAAAAAGAAAATTAGAGATACCAAGGGAACATTTCATGCAAAGATGGGCTCAATAAAGGACAGAAATGGTAGGGACCTAACAGAAGCAGAAGATATTAAGAAGAGGTGGCAAGAATACACAGAAGAACTGTACAAAAAAGATCTTCATGACCCAGATCATCACAATGATGTGATCACTCACCTAGAGCCAGACATCCTGGAATGTGAAGTCAGGTGGGCCTTAGGAAGCATCACTACGAACAAAGTTAGTGGAGGTGATGGAATTCCAGTTGAGCTATTTCAAAACCTGAAAGATGATGCTGTGAAAGTGCTGCACTCAATATGCCAGCAAATTTGGAAAACTCAGCAGTGGTCACAGGACTGGAAAAGGTCAGTTTTCATTCCAATCCCAAAGAAAGGCAATGCCAAAGAATTCTCAAACTACCACATAATTGCACTCATCTCACATGCTAGTAAAGTAATGCTCAAAATTCTCCAAGCCAGGCTTCAGCAACACATGAACCGTGAACTTCCAGATGTTTAAGCTGGTTTTAGAAAAGGCAGAAGAACCAGAGATCAAATTGCCAACATCATCTGGATCATCAAAAAGGCAAGAGAGTTCCAGAAAAACATCTATTTCTGCTTTATTGACTATGCCAAAGCCTTTGACTGCATGGATCACAATAAACTGTGGATAATTCTGAAAGAGATGGGAATACCAGACCACCTGACCTGCCTCTTGAGAAACCTGTATGGATGTCAGGAAGCAACAGTTAGAACTGGACATGGAACAACAGACTGGTTCCAAATAGGAAAAGGAGTACGTCAAGGCTGTATATTGTCACCCTGCTTATTTAACTTATATGCAGAGTACATCATGAGAAACGCTGGGCCGGAGGAAGCACAAGCTGGAATCAAGATTTACAGGAGAAATATCAATAACCTCAGATATGCAGATGACCCACCCTTATGTCAGAAAGTGAAGAAGAACTAAAGAGCTTCTTGGTGAAAGTGAAAGAGGAAAGTGAAAAAGTTGGCTTAAATCTCAACATTCAGAAAACTAAGATCATGACATCCGGTCCCATCACTTCATGGCAAATAGATGGGGAAACAGTGGCTGACTTTATTTTTCTGGGGTCCAAAATCACTGCGGATGGTGATTGCAGCCATGAAATTAAAAGACACTTACTCCTTGGAAGGAAAGTTATGACCAACCTAGACAGCATATTAAGAAGCAGAGACATTACTTTGTCAACAAAGGTCTGTCTAGTCAAGGCTATGGTTTTTCCGGTTTTTCCAGTGGTTATGTATTTGATGTGAGAGTTTGACTGTAAAGAAAGCTGAGCACTGAAGAATTGATGCTTTTGAACTGTGGTGTTGGAGAAGACTCTTGAGAGTCCCTTGGACTGCAAGGAGATCCAACCAGTCCATCCTAAAGGAGATCAGTCCTGGGTATTCATTGGAAGGACTGATGTTGAAGCTGAAACTCCAATATGTTGGCCACCTGATGTGAAGAGCTGACTCATTGGAAAAGACCCTGATGCTGGGAAAGATTGAGGGCAGGAGGAGAAGGGGATGACAGAAGATGAGATGGTTGGATGGCATCACCAACTCGATGGACATGGGTTTGGGTGGACTCCGGGTGTTGGTGATGGACAGGGAGGCCTGGCGTGCTGCGGTTCGTGGGGTTGCAAAGAGTCAGACACGACTGAGCAACTGAACTGAACTGAACTGAATGCATATATACAGAATCTAGAAAAATGGTACTGAAAAATTTATTTACAGGGAAGCAATGGAGAAACAGACACAGAGAATAGACTTATGGACATGCGGGAGAGGGGAGAAGAGAGTGAGATATATGTTGAGAGTAACAGGGAAACTTTATTTATTACCATATTTAAAATAGATAGCCAATGGGAATTTTCTGTATGTCTCAGGAAACCCAAACAGGGGCTCTGTAACAACCTATAGGGGTGGGATGGGGAGGGAGATGGGAGGGAGGTTCAAAAGGAAGGGGTATATGTATACCTATGACTGATTCATGTTGAGGTTTGACGGAAAACAACAAAATTCTGTAAAGCAATTATCCTTCAGTAAAAATACATAAATTAAAAAATAAGTGAATGGATTTGATACATAATTAGGCTACTAAACTGATAGCACATTGTGATGGATTCCATGTGGAAGGAGTGAGAGCAAGTAGGATGTTCAAGACGACTCTAAGAGGTCTGGCTTTCCTGATTGGTTGGATAGGGGTATCATTCACTGAAATATAGAGAACACTTGAGGGAACCAGTTTGGTGAGGGAAAGGTTACATTCAGTTTCATACATGGGGTTTAAAATGTCATTGAGTCATCCAGATAGATATAAAACTTTGGAACTAAGAGAAGATCTAAGCTAGAGATACAAATTTGGTAGGCAGCTTTATATGTGAGGTAAACTGTAATCATGGGATGGATGAATCTTCTGATGGGAGAGAGGGGAAGTGAGAACACAAGAGGGATGAGAGAATGTAGTGAGAAAACAAGAGAGGCTGGCATCAGGTTTTAAGACACTCCAATATTCAATAATTATGTTGAGGAGGAGAAGCCAGTATATTTCCAGAATATGAGGCTCACAGCAAAGGCTTCAGGAATGCCTCACTCTCATAAAACATTACTACCCTGTATTTCTGAAGTGTTTACAATGAGCTAGGGCCACTGTTGGAGAAGGCAATGGCACCCCACTCTAGTACTCTTGCCTGGACAATCCCATGGTTGGAGGAGCCTGGTAGGCTGCGGTCCATGGGGTCGCTAAGAGTCAGACATGACTGAGCATCTTCACTTTCACTTTTCACTTTCATGCATTGGAGAAGGAAATGGCAACCCACTCCAGTGTTCTTGCCTGGAGAATCCCAGGGATGGGGGAGCCTGGTGGTCTGCTGTCTATGGGGTCGCACAGAGTCGGACACGACTGAAGTGACTTAGCAGCAGCAGCAGCAGGGCCACTGTCATAAGTATTAGTGGTATAAGTTACTTCTTGCTCTCAAGAAGCCCACAGCCTAAAGTAAAAGAAAGCATAAAAATTTTCTTATTCAAATATAATACACTCTTATTAGTATAATAAAGGGATACTTTTGAAAAAGGTGAAATCTGAGTTGACATCAAGGGACAAGCTGAAATTAGTTACATGGGGGAAGTTAGGGAAGACATTTTCAGGGAGAGGAACATGTCTCTCTGAAAACACAGAGGGATGAGACTGCATGACCTGTTTGGAGAATTGGATAGAGCTGACAATGAATGTGAGGAGGTGTCAGGAGTCCTAGCTGGAGAAGAGATAGATTCACAGGAGATAAATCACAAATAGCCATGTACGCAGTGAGTCAGGCCTTCATCCTGTGGGCAGTGAGGTCAGTTAGAGGGACCTGGCCATGTGTGCCATTTGCGAGCCTGGTGTGGAGAATGGTGTTACATGCACCCTATACTCAGAGCCTGGAGCCAGGAAGGATGTTACTTGTTTAATAACCACAAAAGTATCCCCTCCACAGACCTGACAAAGGAACACTTGGTCTCAGAGGGAGAGCAGAGATGGCTCTAGGTCTAAGGGTCTGATTGCCATTACAGCAAGGTCCGGAAAACATGTGATTTTTCTCATTTTCAGATTGTTCGGTAACAGACATGGTTTAGACTATGCTTTGTCAAAATTGAATTTGTCTGATTCTTACAACAGACTTCCTTAATATCAGACTGTGCAAAAGTGACCAAAGTTATGTAGTAAATGCATTGCATTATCTAATTTATCCACAATTTTGTTACTCTTCTCTATCTGCCTCTCCTCACTCTTACCATGGCCTCCTTTTGAAAGAAAAATGAAGTTTTCCTATTTGTAAAAGGTGTTTAAGTATATAGTCATGTATGAGACTTCTAAACAGTAGCTCTTTAAGTTTAGCCCAAATAAGAGATTTCATTCAATTATAATTTACCATTTGTTGCATTTAATAGTTGGTTTGTTCTGCTATTTTACTTTTCTTAAACTAAAAAATGTGGACAAATCAGATTATTTTTTTCTAGCACTTTGACTTATTCACATTTAACCTAATGCATTTTCAAGTTGGAAAGATTTCTCACTCATGGCCTTTTCCCAAATTATTTCCTCTGCAAAAAACATGAACAACTCAGTACCTGAGGGAGTGAGTTCCATTAATTATCTTTTTTAGATGGAAAGTCAGTAGCTGGGAGGAAAATGGGAATTCAAACCTTGTTATTTTATTCAGTTAGCAGCAGTGAGCAAATCCAGGATGAAGGGACATATTTAAGAAACTTAGTTTACAAAGAGAGCATGATCTTTTAAGATTTTTACATTGCCCAGTAGGAGAGAGGCTTTTGTCAAGAAACCTTTAGTCAGTGGCTATGTTTGAACCATGCACAAAATAGGCACTAGTTCCATGTGATATGTTAGTTATCTTTATTAATAGTAGAATTTAGCCTTTCTGTCTAAAGCATCCCTAAATCAACTTCTTCAGGGATACTGGTTTGCTATCCTTTTGCTAGGCATTTTTTAAAAACCCCATTATAGGACTTCCTAGGTGGTCCAGCGGTTAAGAATCCATCTGCCAATGCAAGGGACATGGGTTTGATCCCTGGTTCAGGAAGATTCCACATGCCTCAGGGCAACTAAGCCCGTGTGTAACAACTACTGAGCCTGTGCTCTGCAACAAGAGAAGCCACTCTAGTGAAAAGCCCAAGAACCACAACTAGAGAGAAGCCCCGGCTTGCCACAGCCAGAGAAAGCCCACATGCAGCAACAAAGGCTCAGAGCAGCCAAAAATAAATAAATATTAAAAAATAAAAATCCCATTACAAATTCCATTCAGTCAGAAAATAAGAATATTGCTGCCAAAAAGTAACATAAAAATATTTTAGTTATTTCAGTAGCAAAAAGTCATGAATTTATTAGCCTATTGTTAATAGCCATGGAATCCAGGAAAAAGTTGTTTTGCCTTACTCTGTGGATCACAACAAACTGTGGAAAATTCTTAAAGAGATGGGAATACCAGACCACCTTACCTGCCTCCTGAGAAACCTGTATGCAGGTCAAGAAGCAACAGTTAGAACCAGACATGGAACAACAGACTGGTTCCAAGTTGGGAAAGGAGTACATCAAGGCTGTATATTGTCACCCTGATTATTTAAATTATGTGCAGAGTTCATCAAAAGAAATTCTGGACTGGAAGAAGCACAAGCTGGAATCAAGATTACAGGGAGAAGTATCAATAACTTCAGATATGCAGATGGCACCACCCTTATGGCAGAAAGTGAAGAACTAAAGAGCCTCGACAAAGGTAAAAGAGAAGAGTGAAAAAGCTGGCTTAAAACTCAACATTCAAATAACGAAGATCATGGCATCTGGTCTCATCACTTCATGGCATGGCAAACGGATGGGGAACAATGGAAACAGTGACAGACTTTATTTTCTTGGGCTTCAAAATTACTGCAGATGGTGACTGCAGACATGAAATTAAAAGACACTTGCTTCTTGGAAGAAAAGCTCTGACAAACCTAGACAGCATGTTAAAAATCAGAGACATTACTTTTCCAACAAAGGTCCATACAGTCAAAGCTATGGTTTTTCCAGTAGTCATGTATGGATGTGAGAGTTGGACCATAAAGAAAGCTGATCACCAAAGAATTGATGCTTTTGAACTGTGGTGTTGGAGAAGACTTTTGAGAGTCCCTTGGACTGCAAGGAGACTAAACTAGTCAATCCTAAAGGAAATCAATCCTGGATATTCATTTGGAAGGACTGATGCTGAAGCTGAAGCTCCAATATTCTGGCCACCTGATGTGAAGAGATGACTCACTGGAAAAGACCCTGATGCTGGGAAAGATTGAAAGCAGGAGAAGAAGGCGGCAACAGGGGATAAAATGGTTAGATGCCATCACTGACTCAATGGACATGAGTTTGAGCAAGCTCCAGGAGATGATGAAGGACAGGGAACCCTGGCACGCTGAAGTCCATGGGGTCACAAAGAGTTGGACATGACTGATCGACTGAACAACAACATCAGGGTAAAAAAATTACTATGTGTATGTGTTTCTATATATAAAGTATTATGGAATTGTCTCATTAGTATGGAAGCCTCGTGAAGATGGACAATTTACCTATTTTGTTCAGTTCTGAATAAAAATCAAGTGTTTAAAAGCCACAGACATGTTGTAAAGATTAAATGAGAATTTGTGTTTAAAAATTGTATATCTAGATAGGAAAAAAATAGTGGCAGATATGTAAAAGTGCCTAGCCTAGGATAGGGAACTCAATTACATTTATGTTTATGCCAAATCTACAGAGAAATTTTGAGAAGTAGATAGCCATCCTCAAATTGGAGCCCAAGTAGTCCACAGGCTAGATAATTTGTTCCCTGCTGCTCTGAATGGGATATGTTCTGAGGAATACAGGTGGTCATCTTGCAGGCAGCTAATAGATGACATTGTTCCCATTAGATGGTAATATTGATCCAGCCAGAAAATTCTCACTTACTATGAAGATCTTCTTAGTCTGAAACATTTTCTCTGCTAGTTCAAGGAAATCTTGACCTGGTACACAGAGCAGGATGGGTGAGGAAGGGAACCACCTTTTACTGAGGACCTACTACATGTCTAGCTTTACCAAGGCTACAGGGAAGCCCTTACTTTTCTTTATATTGTTTTGCTTCAAACTCACCTCAATAAAAATAATATATCTAGCAGCTAACATTTATTGAATATTTACTGTATGGCAGGCATTATTGTGGCTGCTTCATACGGATTATCTCATTTAATCTTCATAACACTTTGAGGTGGTACTTTTTATTAGCCCCCTTTTAGAGATGAAGCTTGAGAGGGGTCAAGTAAGTCGTATAGGTAACATAGTAAGTTGGTGGAGTCGGGATCTAAAACCTGATTTATTTGCCTAAAGAGCTGAAGTCCTCATCCATTCTGCTATACTCCTTGTCTAGAAAGATTGCCCTCTTCTATAGGTCCCATACCTATTATTTGCAATGAAGTCACGAGACAGAGCTGAGACTACTCTTACTCCTTGTGTTGCTGGGTCTGCCAAGTCTGCAAGGGAAAGGATGTAATAAATTCCCTCTTAAAATAAAAATGATGTAAAAATTGTATCTTTCAGGCTCAGACATGAACTACATGCTTACCATCAATTCAGATTTTTGTCAATAGGAATGAGACTGATAGAAATAGTCAAAAATTTTTAAAAAAACACTTTTGAGAAATAATTCATATACCATAGAGTTCACTCATTTAAAGTGTACAATTCAATGGTTTATGGCATATTCACAGAGTTGGGTAACCTTGATGGCAATCTAATTGTAGGATATTTTCATCACCCCCAAAAGAAACTCCATGCAGTCACTCATTTCCCGCATCCCACTAGCCCTTGGTCACCACTAATCTGTTTTCTGCCTCTGTAGATTTGCCTATTCTAGACATTTCATATAAATGGAGTCACACAATATGTGACCTATTGTGACTGGCTTCCTTCACTTAGCATAACATTTTCAAAGTGAATCCATATTGTGGCAGATGTCAGTACTTCATTCCTTTTTATGGCTGAAAAATAATCCACCGATGTTTACCCCTTTGTCAGTTGATAGATATTTAGGTTGTTTCTACTTTTTGGCTGTTATGAATAATGCTGCTTTGAAGATTTGTGTACATGTTTTTGTTTGAATGCCTGTTTTCAATTCTCTTGGGTGTAACCGAAGAGTGGCATTGCTATGTCATATGGAAACTCTATGTTTAACATTAAAAGAAACTGACAAATTAATTTCCAACATGGCCACATCACTTCACATTTGACCCAAAAGCAATGTATGTGTTTCAATTTCTTCATATCCTCACCAACACTTGTTAGATTTTATTATAGTCATCATAGTAGGTATGAATTGGTATATCATTGTGGTTTCGATTTACAGTTCCTTAGTTTTGAGAATTTTCCTCTGTGCTTACTGATCATTTACATATATTCTTCAGAGGAATGTCTATTTTGATAAAAAAAAAGTCTACCCATTTTTAATTGGTTATTTTTGAGTCATAAGAGTTCTTTACATGTTCTGAATAAAAGCCCAATATTATATACTTTTCCAGTTATGTGGACTGTCTTCTCACTTTCTTGATGGTATCGTTTGTAGCAAAGATGTTTTTAAATTTTGATATACTCCAACTTATTGATATTTATGTCACTTATGCTTTTGGGGTTTTACCTAAGTAATCATTGCCTAAAACAAAGCCAGGAAGATTTATTTCTATGTTTTCTTCTAAGAGTTTTATAGTTTTAATACTTACATTTAGTTTTATAATCCATTTCAAGTTAATTTTGCTGTATGGTGTAAGGAAGAGATTCAACTTCATTCTTGTCCATGTGGATATCTAGTTGTCCCTGCATCATCTGTTGACTATTCTTTCTCCATTCTATTGTCTTGGCACCACTATTGAAAATTAACTGATCATCAATATGAGGATTTATTTCTATACTCTTAATATTATTCTATTTCTTTATATGTCTATCCTTGTGCATATATCATACCATCTTGATTACTGTGGCTCTGTAGTGAGACTTGATTTTGAAATTGAGAAGTGTGAGTCCTCCAGCTTTGTTATTTTTAAAGACTATCTTGACTATACTGGGTCCCTTGCAATTCCAAATGAATTTTAGGTTTGACTTTTCCATTTATGCAAAGAAACCAGCTAGGATTCTCAAAAGGATTCTCAAAAGCATTCAATGCAATGCTTGCATTGAATCTGTAGGTCAATATGAGTGGTACTGTGATACAAATAATATTGTCTTCCAATCCATAAACATAGGGTGTCTTTATATTTATTTAGATTTTTATTTTTTTCTTTTTTTCATTTATTTTTATCAGTTGGAGGCTAATTACTTTACAATATTGTAGTGGTTATTGCCATACATTGACATGAATCAGCCATGGATTTACATGTGTTCCTCATCCCGATCCCCCTCCTGCCTCCCTCCCCATCCCATCCCTCTGGGCCACTATGGAGAACAGTGTGGAGACTCCTGGAAATAGAACTGCCATATGACCCAGCAATCCCACTCCTGGGCATACACACCAAGGAAACCAGATCTGAAAGAGACACGTGCACCCCAATGTTCATCACAGCACTGTTTATATTTAGATTTTTAAAATGTCTTTCAACAATGTTCTTAGCTTTCAGTATAAAATTCTTATACTTTTGTTAAATGTATTAAGTATTTTATTCTTTTTGATGCAACTATAAATAGAATTGTTTTCAGATTGTTCATTGCTAGTATACAGAAACAGAAGTGATTTTATATATCAATCTTGTATGCTGCAACCTTGCTAAATTCATATAGGCAGGTAGTTGTCAGAAGTATGAGAAGAGCAATGATATGTCTGGATTAGAAAATAATTAGTTGAATAAATAATGACTAGAATGATAGTTACTCTGTACTGAGCCTGTTTGTGACAAGTCAGTGCTTCTCATCTTTTAATATGCACATGAATCTCCTGGGAGTCTAGTTAAAATGTAGACTATTGTCAGTGGGTTTTGAATGCAAACTGGGATCCAGCCTTTCTAACAACCTCTTAGTAGATAGCTGGTGGCTATCATTTCTTATTTTTAAGCCACAGCAGTCCTGTAAGATACATATTACTGTTCCCATTTAATAGATAAGAAGATGAACTCAGAAGCTGAGCAAATAAGCCAGATTCATAGAAGTGGCAAAATCAGGATTAGAAAACAGTTCATTCTAATGCCCAAACTGGGCTCTTTCCACACCACTGCACTGGATACCTACAGTAGGATGAGATCAGTTGGGATATGAATAATGTATGGATGGGAGGTACAAGTAAGCTTTTCAGGGTCACAGGACCTGCCTGGAGTGCATCTGGGTCTGAATTTTGAGGTTATCTTGGAGAACTGATCAGCATCTAAGAGTAAAGTTGTGAGACCAAATTATCAGGTAGAAGTCAGATGATACTAATAGACAGAATTCAGGATTGGAGGAGGTCTGCAAATTGGCTCACCTCTGATCAGGATCGACTCCAGAACTGGACTCTGTATACTGCTGTGGTCTACACTTGAGATCATGCCTATTGTTGACTCTTTATGAAAAATTTTCAATTATTGTACTGGGGATAACGAATGGTGAAGTTTCAGTGCTATCCCTGAGGGGCCAGGGTAAGGGTTTAGGGCTCTGGGTAAGGCTCTGATCATATGGTTATCTATGAAGGACTATGGATAGGTGACCAAATTCCTTTCTAACACTTTTCAGCAGAATACTAGGGAATTTCCATCACATTAGTCAAAACACATGAGAATTATTTTTTTGTCCTTAGCACCTTTTATTGAAGCATGACCCTTGATGACAATCTGGCAGGCATTATCAATGTCAGCCAAGAAGGGACTGGTGGAGGACACAAATGTAGAAACAATAAAATTCAGAAAAATAATAGCTTCACATGGGATAGATGCCCCCCCAACAGTTTTACAACAAACACTTGTTCTTTTTCTACAGAAATTGCCCCTGCCCCACCCCCCTCTAAAGACCTACTAATCTGCAAAGAATATAATACGCTGTTACAGAAATATTACTGGCATAGACAATTCCTTTGGCAAAAACAGTGGGAGACACCAAGCCCCAGATAGGAGGAAGTAGTCCAGAAATGCGCCTAGCTTCCTCCATTTGGGGCCTGCTACTGGCAGAAGAGCACCTTTAGGGAGACTGGGGTTAAGGCTGAGGCTCTGGTGCCCCTTGGCAGCTTTTTGGCACATCAGGTGAAATGGAGAACAGAACCTGAATCTGGCCCTTGAAAGTGGCTTTTCATCTTTTCGCCCTCTCTGTTCCTTGGCTTCCAGTCTCTCTCTCTCCCTTTCTGGGGCTTTATTTTCAGTGTCTCTGTCCTTTCTCTTGGGTTCCCCTTGAGTATTTACTGCTCTACCCTGGCTGAGTCTGCAGCTGGTAGGGCTCAAGGAGACTCAATTACCCAGAGCCCCTTACATTGATTCCTCTCTATATTTCAACCACTGTGCTTACCCATTATCCACTGTGGCCCATATGGGTATTTGAAAGGAGAAGGCAGATGTCAAGACCAATAACTCTGTCTTTAGAGAAGTCCCTCAGCCTGCCTTCCAAACTGCTACTCCTGGCAGGTGGAGGCCTGAGCCCAAGAAATGAGAACAGGCAAGAGACACTGCATCTCAAGTAATATTGGCAACTTTCTAGTGCTATCACCACAGTGAGCCTGCCACATCAGCAGTGTGGGGCATCTGTGCCCGGGAGTTCACCTTTGTCTGCCAAGCTTCACTGCTCAATACAGTTTGGGAATTCTTTTATTAAGTGCTTTGGAAATTGACCCTCTGTGTGAAGAAAGCCTTCTTGTGCTCTGATTCCAATTTTAGAATAATTGGAGGTGGGATAAGGGACACAAACAACCAGAGTCAATGGTACTTTTTCAGTTCAGTTCAGTCACTCAGTCATGTCCGACTCTTTGCGACCCATGGACTGTAGCACGCCAGGCCTCCCTGTCCATCACCAACTCCCAGAGTTTACTCAAACTCATGTCCATTGAGTCGGAGATGCCATCCAACCATCTCATCCTCTGTCGTCCCCTTCTCCTCCTGCCTTCAATCTTTCCCAGCATCAGGGTCTTTTCAAATGAGTTAGTTCTTCGCATCAGATGGCCAAAGTATTGGAGTTTCAGCTTCAGCCCTTCCAATGAATATTCAGGACTGATTTCCTTTAGGATGGACTGTTGGATCTCCTTGCAGTCCAAGGGACTCCCAAGAGTCTTCTCCAACACCACTTTAGTCTGATACACTTAAGGTACAATCATTCTGATGCTGGGAGAAGGAAATGGCAACCTACTCCAGTATTCTTGCCTGGGAAATCCCAGAGACAGAGGAGCGTGGTGGGTTACAGTCCATGGGGTCACAAAGATTCAGACACAACTAGGCACAGCACACAGCATTCTAATGTGGACTACAAAAGCCCAGACCATGGCCATGGTGTCCATGTAAGTGGCCACTTTTTTCCCTGGGCTCTATTCCCAAAAAGTTGTTCTGGCTAAAAAAAGAAAAAAATCTTAGAATGATGGGCTACATTGGCTTATTGCCCCAGTTGAAGGACATCTCAGCCTGCTCACTCTTTGTCTAAGAGCCTGTTAAAAATAAAAAAGATGGCAATCACAGCCTCTACTCGAAGTACTCCCCCATATTCCTCAACTTTGGCTTAGATAAACCTAGCCTTTTCATAAGCCATCAGCCATCCTGAATAAAGTATAATCCTCCACTTGATGGGTTGATATTTTAACAGTGGTTCTGACAGCAACAGTGTACTTCAGGGCCCCCCCCCCTCCCCCAGGACACCCTGCTGGCAAGGATTCTTCCATTGTTTCCAAATACAATGAAGAGGAAACAGAAGCTAGCAACCAGTATTTGTAGCAGCAGCAGAGTTCCTTGGCAAATTCTTTGGTTGAATGAGGCACCTCTGCTGCTACAGTTAACCTCCAAGGACCCGGAGGAACTCAGCAGTAACTAGAAGCGATGCCTGGGCTGTCTGAGCAGCATTGTACAATATCAAGCATGGGCCCCAGTTAACAAGTAACAGGGAACTGAGCTGGATAACAGGGCAGGGTTTGGCCACAATTCCTTTCCTGCCATCAGTCACCTGGGGGCTTTTCCAGGACAGAAACTGGCTACTGGTGATAGGACCTTCACCATAGGAGCAGCATTCATTATCTGTGTGCCTAAGATCCTGGATTATAACTTGCTCTGAGGGGTTGACCCTGGCTGGAGCTTCCAGCTATCAATGAATTTCGCTTCCTTGAGCCAGGCCACAGGCTAAGAAAACAATTAGATAGAGGAGCTCTTCCTGAGCTCACCTCTACGCCTTCCTTAGCTTGGAAATGGTAAAAAATGAGTGAACCTTTGTCCCTTTCTTTGGTTTCAAGAAAAAGTAAGCAAGAAAAAATTGAAGCCTATTGGGGAACTCTAAGCTCATGGTCATCCAGACTTCAAGGGAAGTATAGGGTCAGGCCACAGCTCTGAGCTGGAAGTGAGAACTCCTCCCTCAGACTCTTGTCAGCTATGGTGGGAAGAATTCAAGGCCTTGGTGCCCACTTATCTAGCGATGGTGGATTCAGGCTGATCTGCAGAAAGCACTTTCTTTCTCAGTTAACTTCCCACTCTCTAACTCCCCTCTTAACTTATTAGTTTAAAAAAGAAAAAAAAATAATAAAGACATAAAAATAAATAAACTCGAAAGGCCATTTAAAATATAACAATCCCCTCTCCTCCAATAATAAAACATGTATTGAGAAGTTAGCTTTAGTAGAGCTATTCCCCATAGTATGAAGCCTTTAGGATAGGCACGGAACCCCCAGTAATGAAAAGGCAAGATGAAACCTGAAGTGGTAAGTCAAAGCCTTAGAACAAGGGGAGGGCCATACTAGCCGGGGCTAAAAATAGGCCTCCTATCCCTCAGTTAGATGCTGCGGAAGGTGGGAGTAGAGCCAGCTTCTTTAAGCATAGCTCCTTCTAGTAGGGTACCTGGGGATTCTCAACCTTTGCTCACATTCTGTTAAATGTCATCTATCCGTCTGTGCTTTCTACTGCAAAGCTGCGGTGAGACCCTAAAGCTGGTGGTAGGTAAAGCCCTCAAGATAGTCAGCTCTCCCTGGGAAATGTGTGGGCCACAAGCCTTGGGACAGAGTGGAGCTGCATGGGCAACTGCTCTCTGAGACTTCAAAGTCTGGGTGGGTGGTGAGTGCAGGATGCTCCTGGTGTCCTAGTACAAAGAAGAATGAAGGCACTTTGTTGCTTCTGTTGTGGGGTGAGTACTTGGCCACGCAACCTGAGAAGCAGTGTGGTTGTATGATCACACTTCGCTTCAACTCCTACTTCTTGCTTCTGCTCTCTCTCAGGTAGAAGCTTGGGGCCTCCCCAGGCCTTCTTAGCTGGTTGGGAACACCACCAGGTTAAGGGGCAGTGAGAGAATATGGAACAAACTGCTAACTAACTGCTATCTACTTTGCTAATAAACTGCTAACAAGGACTGAAAGCACTTCCCACTGTGGTGGGGCAGGGATGGTGTAGGCAGTCTGCTGGTGGAAATTAGAAATTACTGGGCCCCAGGAGCAGGCTCTCCCTGAGACATTTGAGCTGTTCTTCCCCGAGCTTGATCTTCTCTTCCAGCTCTCGCTGTTCAATGATGAGAGCAGATTTCATCTTCACAAAGTGCTGGTAATCTTGGAGCTGGTCCTGAGGCAGGTAACGGGAGACCATGCCAAACACCAACTTCTCCCGGCGGTCCACATGCTCCTTCAGCTCCTTGGCGTCTGCCAACTGCCCTGTCAGCTGCTGTTTCTTCTCTATCAGCACCAACTGGGGAAGCAGAAGACCAATAAGGGCCATCCCAATCCAGTTATCTGATCAATGCAGTACCCTACCAAGGATGCTCCCACAAACCCACTAGCCCCTCTACTCAGTCATCAGGTCTAGATTTCCTGCCCTGAAGTCCACCTTCATGCAAAAGCCTTTCCTTTCTGTAGCAAGGGGAGGATAAACACAACAGCAATTCTGGACAGGGGGATGTGTGATCACTGCTTTCCATCTCTAAACTGCTTTTACTCTGTGGACCAACATTGGGGTTGGGGTGGAGGAAGGCTCTGACAAAGCCAGCTGGCACATGTTCCATCTGGTGAAAAACCATCACTGTGATGATGGTTTTCAAAATAGTTTGTGAGTGTGAGAGGATGTATCCATGTGTGTATGCAAAAGCATATGTGCCTTTTACTGTGGATTCAAATTTGTATCCAAAAACCACTTGGACAGAAAGAGGCAATGCAGTTTGGGCTCAAGAATGTACATAGAATGTTCCAAGCTATGAAATGGGCAGCCTCCTAATCTCAACTACTTGATACTACTATATCATTACTACTACTGGCAGCTAACACTGATTCAGTATTTACCTTGTTCTAGGCTCTGTTTTAAATTATTAACATAGATGACCTAATTTAAGTCTCACAACCTCATGAGGTAGGTAGTAGGGTCATCCCACTTTTGAAGAGATGGAGACAGGACGAGGTTAGGTGACTTTGCCCACAATCACACAGTTAATTAGTGCTAAAGCCAGAATTTCCACTTAAAAGCCAATGCCCATATTCTTCACACTATGGTCTACTGCCTCCCAGACTAGCCGAACCTGAAAGAAGGAGTCCTGGGAAGAAGCAGATGGCACTTCCTTTCATCCATACCCTGGAGACCTCAAGCCTACCTTCTCCTGGTTGGCCTCTGAATCGATGCTGTTGAGAGCATTCTCCACCCGTGCCAGCCGACCAGAGAGCGACAGCAACAGGTTGACTACTTTGTCCAGGTCCCCAATAAACAAACGGTATTTTTCAAATTCATTGGATTTGCAGAGGGCTTTTAGGTTGGCCTCCACCTCCTCCCCAAGGGCAGAATTGGCAGCGATGTCCTCCAGCAGTCCTCGCTGGGCCTCCCGCAGGACAGAAAGTTTTCTGCCAATGCTTTCAATAAGCTGTACCTAGCAGAAATAAAGCAAAGGATGAGAATGGGGACCGAAAGAAACAGATCTGTGCCTGGAAAATATGTTTTGAGATTCGAGTCACAGATGGTGGGCTCTACCCTCATCACTGGAAACAAAGAAAACCTGAGAGTCATGAGCAATTTCAGTTTTCTGGACGGGTGCCTTTTCCCCCATCCCTTCAGATCTGCTAGGAATCTCTGTCACCACCAAACTTCTTGGTGTTAGATGAGTGGTACCCACTGGCTAATTCTCATTTGCCAAATGTAATTTACTAAGTACTTGCTGTTTATTAAATATAAAAAGGAATGTTTGTGAGAGCATAGGTTGGAAAAGCACTGCCATCAAGTATTTCCCTGTGCTTCTTTAATTCTCCTTCACTCCATTTTAGTACCTCTGATGTTGATGGCACTGTGCTAGATCTTCTCCCACTCAGCTTGACTTCTGAGGCCTTTTGGTTAAGACTGGAGTTCTGGAGTCACAATGACTAGGTTTGACTGCTAGCTCTGTCACTTCCTAGCTATGTGACCTTAGGTGCATTTCTTTCTTCCTTCCTTTCTCTCTCTCTCTTTTTCGGCTATACCACACAGCATGCAGGATCTTAGTTCCTTGACCAAGGATCAAACTCGTGCCCCCCTGAAATAGAAGCATGGAACCCTAACCACTGGGCTGACAGGGAAGTCCCTAGGTGAATTTCTTTATGTTGTTTTATTTTATCTATAGTATGGGGGTAACTGCAATACCTATTTCACTGAATTGTAATAAGAGTTCAATGAGATAATGCATGCCAAAGGTTTAGCACAGACTGAGTACTCAATAAAAGCAGCTGCTATTAGTATTCAACCTGGCCTCACCCTATCATTCTAATCTCACTCCTCAGAACCTCTGAGGATTAGCTCCTCACACCGTGTTCACAACACTCACTCTCATGTTCCTGATTTGCTTATGAAGTTCTGCCAGCTCTTTATCTCTTCCTTCACTTTGGCTATTCCCATTCTTTCTTTACAGCCCAGTTTTGACCCACTCTCCCTACTGGAAGCTCCTGTCCCCATAACTCCTCTCTCAATTATCTTTTTCTTTTCTAAACTCTTCAGTCTTTTGAAATGAGAACACTTGAGAGTGTAATTTGAAGTTGTTCACTTTTTGTTTCCTGTATGTGCATCTGATCCCTCTCCTACTACTGACTAAGTTTCTCAAGGGAAGCACTATGTGTGTCTTCTGATTTGTCTCCCCTATAGGTGTAACCAGTTGAGAAACTGCACTTATGGAAAGGTAGTGTGGTAGAGTGGTGTTTTGGAGTTAAGAGATATCTGGTTTTCAATTCTACCTCTTCCAAACTGTGTGACCTCGGACAAGATACCCAATCCTACTACAACTTCTGTTTTCTCATCTATAAATTGGAGAAGTGTGTCTCCTCCCCCTAACCCTCCATTGTTGTAAGGGTTAGGTGAGATCATAGAAGTAAAATACTTAGTATTGTGCCTGGTACATTAAGTGCTTGATACATATTTATTGATGGTTACTACTACTACTGCTACTGCAACTGCCACCACAATCACCAGGCACTCTGAGCTAATGGATACCTGTCTAGTTGCAAGGTCCTTACAAGAATAGACCTGTCCCAGGTTGCCCCCAGTCTTTGCAGTCAGTATCACATTATGGTTAATGGCAAGGACTCTAATGCCAGATTACATGAGTTTGAACTCCAGCTCTGACACAAAATAGTGGTGTGAACTTGAGCAAATTGCTCAACTTCTATGTGCCTCAATTTTACCATCTAAAAGATGGAGTATTACTAACCTCATAGTGTTGTCATGTGAATGAAATACATAACATAATTAATACATGCTACATGCTTAGAATATTGTCTTGTATATAGGAAATATCCTTCAGTGTACTCTTCCTGGCCAGGAACTCTCAGACCATAGGCCTGTAGTTATCTAGAGTATATTCCTTTCTAGTCATTTATTTAGAGATGTCCACGGTGACAAAGGACAAGAGAGTCCAAAAGTCTGTTCTATACATCTGTGTCTCTTTTTTTGTCTTGCATATAGGGTTATCGTTACCATCTTTCCAATGGGAGAAAGCGAGGGTGGGATGATATGAGAGAATAGCGTTGAAACATATATATCATCAAGTGTGAAACAGATCGCCAGTCCAGGTTGGATGCATGAGACAAGTGCTCAGGGCTGGTGCACTGGGAAGACCCAGAGGGATGGGATGGGGAGGGAGGTGGGAGGGGGGTTCAGGATGGGGAACACATGTAAATCCATGGCTGATTCATGTCAATGTATGGCAAAAACCACTACAATATTGTAAAGTAATTAGCCTCCAACTAATAAAAATTAAAAAAAAAAAAAGGACAAGAGAGCCTGCTCTGAGTCTGGGCCAGTTGTCATATTTCAGAAGCGGTCAAAAGTCAGGAGACCACCATTATCTTAATGTAAAATGTAACAGGTAGACATTTAGGGAAAATCCCAAAACCCACTGGGAATTAAGGATCAATGATATGAATCAGGCAACACAATTAGATGCCAAGAGGCTCTCAGCTATATCCACACCCTCTGCTTTCCCAAACAAAACTCAATGCCAAGGACAAGGGAAGGCTGGGGGCCACATGATCAACTTGGAAAATCACCTACCTAACCCCAGCTCTTAGGCTCCATAGATCTGGAGGGATGAAAGTGGACACAGCCCTTTGCTTCTCAGCACTGGGGCTTTGCAACCTGAACTTCAACTCTAGGGAAAGTGTAGTGGATAGAGCTGTGGAGTCATCACAGACCAGCTAGAGCTGAGTGACTGTTCTGGGATATTGCAGATTGGTGACCTTCCTTACCTATTTTCTTCAGAGACAAAAACTGTCCTAGCCCACCCACAATCACTTCAATTCACTATCTGCTGTTCCGTGCTTTGCCATTTCTGATTATTTCTCGCTTCTTCTCGTCAGGCATTTATTAGGTTTGCTCCTAATAAAAAGGTCCTGGCTAAGCCAGGAGGAGCCTTGTCATGCTCAGGAAACATGGAATCCAAGGAAGCAGGCATCTGAATCAATAAGACTTTGATTCCACCATGCCTATTCTTTCCCTGACCCTTTGCTTCAGATTGGAAAGTGGTAGGGGTCTCTTGCAAATGGCCTTGAGCTTTTGTACAGGTCGTGTCCTTAATAAAAAATATGGGTAGAAGAGCAATTTACATTGAGCTCAGATGTCTACCAAGTAGTAAATTGGGCCTTTGAGGTTTCCATGGAAACCCTATTTGCTTATGAAATAAAAGGGGTAAGTGCAGGGAGGGCAGAGTGATTCCAGGAATTTGATTAGAAACCCATGCTAGGGGTACTTAGAGGAAGAAACGGGAGGCTTCAGAACAACACCACCATCTCGATTTATCTATTCTAGTATTTTTAAGAGATAATTGATTATCTTTGCAAATAAATATTAAAGTTGACTGGCCTATAATTTTTTTTCTTTCTTGGTCAGTCTGTTCTCTCCTCCAGAAAGTTACAGAGAATACAATCAATTGCTGCCACCGGTTAGAGCTCACTAGCAAAAATTTGGATGTGCCTTGGATAATAAGTTATTTAACAAGGTTTGCTTATTTCAGAGTAGAAAGTCAGAGAGCACTGACTTCGAGTCCTGGATTTACCCTTAGTCTGTAACCCTGGGTAATCTGGTCCTCTCAACTGGTAAAAAGAACACAGTAATGTCTACCTTGTAAAGTTGTTTTTAGGATTTGAGCAACACTGTGGTGATGATGATGATGATGGTTACTATTATTACTGCTATTGACTAGATCAAAAAGAGACTGGAGTTGCATTTGTGAGAAATCCAGAGAGGCTATTTGATTTCTATACTGAAGATATAGGAATGCACCAAGATATTCTGGAGAAGGTAGAAGGCAGGTCAACCTCTAGCCACACTCAAGCAAATGCTGAAAACCTCAAAGGCATGCCAAAAACATACCTTTTTTTGAGCCAGTTCGTGGTCAATTTCCTCCTCTCCTAGGCCAATCTCTAACATCTCAGGTTGGTCTTTCAACTTGTTCAACAGCTCTGCTTTGGCCACAGAAATATTGTAATAAGCTGAGTAAGAGGTAGGGATCCCTGGGGCCCCCTGAGGAGGTGAGAAGTGCTGAAAATCTTGTCTGTGGAAACAAAAAAATGAACATTTGAGTACCTCTGTTGAGAATCTGCTGAACTTTCTTCTTCTTTATTTCTCCATTTGTAAAATGGGACCCAGGTTCACCAAGGAGTTGTAAAATAAGGAAATAATGGACTAGGAGGGCCTGTTCAAACATAAACAGGCCATATGAAGGCTCTTTCCAGAAACCAAGTTAAGGCCAACTTGAACTGAGAAGGCTATTTCTACATCCCTGATTTCCACAGCTAGTAAGACTTCTTTAGAGATCAATGGGTTTGATCATTAATACCCTACTAAAATCCAGAAAAAAATAGTCTCCTAACATTCTGGGTTTATGATCATCAATGATTCTCCTTGGTTCATGGTCTCAATATATGGATACCTAGGAAGGGGCTACATGGTAAGAACATGCCTGAGACCTTAGCTATTCATCCTTTAAGATTGTTGGCCTCCCTCCTACCCATCCTGGATGCCAGCCCACCCCCAGGTCTATCTAGTCTGCTGGCTTACAAAGGCATCCCATGGCTTTCCTGGACACCCTCATCATTTCTTCTTTCTTGGCGGTGCCACTCCTGCTGGAAATAACCCCCCCACACACACACACACCGCAGCTCTCCCACAGCAAAGAGGTCACCCAGGACCTCAGCAGTTGTCACCATGTTGGAGGCTGGGTTTAGCACCCCTGCCAGAGACTTGTCATGGTGTACAACAGCTCTCGTGAGCTCTTCTGAGATTGCCTGATGTGGCGCAGGCCTTTGGCCTGAGAAGAGATAACATTTCTTCACTTCTGGTATATCCCCAGTGGCCCCAGCCTCTTCCATGGTTGCAGAATGAAATGGGAATAGAACAAGCGGTGACCATGGACTTGACAAGTGTAATAGCAAACCCTGTTGTCTTGGGTTCACTGAAGCCTGCAGGGTTGAGGTGCTGCTTATCCGAGCCCCAGCCCATGAAAGAGAACTGCTCCTCAGGAAAGAAGTAGCTCTGGCTCCAAGCTGGTTTGGGTTTGGACTCTTCCGCCATCAAAGCTTCTGGTCTGATGTGAGGAAAGAAATGAAAAGAAATGCTTCAATGTTAGGGTTCAGTAATGGAGAGGCAGATAATTCTGTCTATGGTTTATGTAAGGGGGAGACCCACACCCACTATGTTCTTGCTGCCTACCAGCCACCCCTACCCTCCACCTGTCTGTGTCACTGCCCCTTTACTAACCTCTAGCAGTTTGAAAGGAAAAATAGGAGAAACTCATTAGTCATTTTTGCAGCTATTTGCAGCTCTTAGATAAAGGTCAAAAATAATGGGTAAAAGGCTCCACAGCTATTTACTGATTCACACTATGCTGTCTCCAAATTCATCACACAAAAGAAATTTAGGCATGCCAATATTCCTCATCCTAGGTATTCATTTTATGTGTAGGTTTTTAAGCTAATAGCATGGATAAAAGACTGCTACTAGCTAATGTTCACATAGTGCTTACTATGCCCAGGAGCTGTCCTAAGATGTGTGTGTGTGTGGTGTGTATGTATGTGTGTGTAAATATAGATATAAAATGTAATGTTCATGACAACCATTTTACAGATAAGGAACATGAGGCACTGAGAGGTAAAGTGAATTTCCCAGGGTCATCAGACAGTAAATGGCAAATTCAAAATTTAGACCCAGGTGACCTAACTCCAGAATCTGTGCTTTTAGCCACTATATTATACTGCCAAAGGGACAACTTGACATCTTATAAAACCCTGCATGTAAGGAATTTTTTGGCTGGATTATATGTTAGCAGAGAAGAGAGAATGTTCTAGAGGGAATATGAATGTATGAACTTGGGGAATTCCTAAAAGAATTATATAAGAAAAATATTTAGGATCATCAATGATTCTCCTTGGTTCATGGTCTCAATATATGGATACTGCCCAGAATGACTATGTGTGTGAGTTCAGAGTTATGAAATACTGAAAGCAAGCACAGAAGTTTTATTTATTTATTTATTTTAATTAAATAGCTTTATTGGTTGATGAAGCTAGAATAGCAGAACACTTGCATTGGCCCTTTCTGGGCCCTTTGCTATTTATATTTTGCAAACTTTCTTTTGGTGAAGTGAAGACAATGTTGCATATAAAAACATGGACATTAGTGTCAGACTGCCCAGCTTCTGATTCTAGTTTAGTCATTCACTAGTTAAGCAGCACTTGGAAACTGGCTTACTCTTAAAATACTTTTTTTACGTAAAAGAAATACTGAAGGTTAATTGAAGGCAATGATTTCAAATGTCTTGGCTAATAAGGTACTATCCTTATTGTGTAATATTATGGTTCCTACTTTTCTTTTTTCTCCATTTATTTTTATTAGTTGGAGGCTAATTACTTTACAGTATTGTAGTGGTTTTTGCCATACATTGACATGAATCAGCCATGGATTTACATGTGTTCCCCCTCCCGATCCCCCTCCCTACCTCATCCCTCTGGGTCTTCCCAGTGCACCAGCCCCAAGCACTTGTCTCATGCATCCAACCTGGGCTGGTGATCTGTTTCACCCTTGATAATATACATGTTTCGATGCTGCTCTCTCAAAACATCCTACCCTCGCCTTCTCCCACAGAGTCCAAAAGTCTGTAAAACTGGAGAAAAATTTTGAAAGTGGATGTGACTCAGTTCTCTAGCAGACATGGCCCTGTACTATATTATAGTGTATCGTATCAGGCACTGTGTTCTAGGCTCCTTTCCTCGTTCACTCCATTAATAGGGCAAAGGTTATTGGAGATCTATAAGAACATCATCTGACTTTGATAACAAAATTTGATATGAAAAGCAGATTCCTTCTCCAGACCACTGAGAAGAAATGCATAGAGTCCATAAAGCAAACTATACCTGTACTTGAATCAGTTATCAGATTTAACCAACACTAGATAACTCCACTCACCTGCTTCTATGTATATCCTGACATTTTTTAACAAAAGAGTATGTAGGTTATAGAGATACTGTAGTTTAACTTGGCTGAAATTAGGATGTCTTTTTTTTTTTTACATTTTAGATTCAAAATATTACACATCTACTTGCCCTTAGTACTACTTTCTCTTATAAAACCTTAAAGGCACTTCCTGCTGGGTAGAACTCTGTGCTCTCTGAGGGTCTGGAATAGGATCTTCTTGAGGAGTTCCCGGGGTGATGCAGTGGGCACAGTGAGCCAGACAATCTGGGTTCTGGCTACTTATGATCTTCTGCAACTTACGTTATATCCCTGTGCCTCACTTTCCTCATCTAAAAAAGTGTAGGAGACTAATGGTATCTATTTCATAGGTTTGTTGTGAAGATTAAGTCAGTCAATACACAAAAGTGCTCAGAACAATACTTGGCACATAGAGAATAGGCAAATAAATATTAGCTATGTTGGGAATGATGTTGTTCCTTAAATCTCCATCACTCAGAGAAGCAGATATAATTGATTTTTTGCCACCACAAGTCAGGTTTTTGTGCAAATATTTCCCCTCACATCCCACAGTCATTAAGAACAAACAAATCTGTGGAATAAGTTATAAAGTCCTTAGTACTAGCAATTTCCTTCTCTCTGGACAAGGTGCCACAGTGAATGGAAGTACATAGAAGAGGAAGGACTAGGAGGCTGGCAGGGGTAAGCCTGGGGCCTTTAACTACTATCTCTGGTGCACGTTGCCTTCTAGGAGACATGAGATCTAAGTGAAGGCCTGGCCACTGCAGGAACCAGAGCTCCCTGAGAGGGGCTGCCCAGAATGGCAAAACAAGCATAGATTTTATTTTTTTTTCCATTTATTTTTATTAGTTGGAGGCTAATTACTTTATAATATTGTAGTGGTTTTTGTCATACATTGACATGAAAGAAGCATAGATTTTAGAGTCACATCTGGCTTGGAGTCTTTTCTGTGTAATTCAGAGTTAAGTAGTCCCTTATTTTAATCAGCTTTAGTTTCCTTATCTGTCAAATAAAGATAAGGGCTCATAGGATCATTGGGAGGACTCAATTAAATAATAGATATAAAATGATAAGCAGTGTCTGGCATAGAGCATATGCTTAATACGTGTTCATTCATTCATGTATTCATTCTCTCTTCCAAAATATTAAGTGTCGATTATGTGCTATGTTGGCTTACCTTTTCCCTGCTGTGATAGATAACAATCCACAGTCACTTTCCACAAAGCTTTCTTTTGTGTATTTTCAAAGAATGGGGTTTAATAGAGTATTAGGTACTTATAAAATTATTAGAAGACCTGGAGCACAGGATTTTAGAGCAGCCTTAGCTATTCAAGGAGCTGCAATTTCCATCATAATCAGTGAGATGGGGAATCAAGTGGTCAATACTAGAACTTGGGCTCAGGATCAAAACCCCATCTGTGTTGTATTATTAACTTTGGGCTACATCACCGTTGCAATAAATAAACAACCTAGAAATCTCATCAGGTTAAAATGATGAAACCTTATTTCTTACTCATACAAAGTTCACTATAGATCATGGAAACTCCACGATGCTCTCTAATTACAATAAGAATGCTTTCAGATAGATGGACAGCTTGAGAAACAGCCATTAGAGATCTGATAAGAGATCTCCATGTCTGGGAGCCAGGGCCTGTAAGGGCTGGGCTTGTGGCATGTGAGGCTGGAAAGCTTCTTAGCTAGCTCCAGATATGGAGAATGCAACCCACTCCAGTACTCTTGCCTGGAAAATCCCATGGACGGAGGAGCCTGGTAGGCTACAGTCAATGGAGTCTCGAAGAGTTGGACACGACTGAGCGACTTCACTTTCACCTTTCACTTTCATGTATTGGAGAAGGAAATGGCAACCCACTCCAATGTTCTTGCCTGGAGAATCCCAGCAATGGTGGAGCCTGGTGGGCTGCCGTCTATGGGGTCGCACAGAGTCAGACACAACTGAAGTGACTTAGCAGTAGCAGCAGCAGCAGCTCCAGATAACCAATTAATGGATTTGTCCATCAGTAAAAGACACAATAACAAGGTACTTCTTATAGCAACAAAACTCAGGCAAGTTCCTTCTATAATGTTATTTAAGGAAAGCATTTAAAGGATAGACACCTGCCCCTTATCCCCACTCCCAGCAGAGAGTGGGTGGAGCTCTCTGCAGGAGGACTGGCAGAACTGAATGTCAAAGCTCTTTTATTTTGGAGCACAGAGGATAACCACACGTTGTGGGGCATGCTGCTGAGCATTGCCACGGTGACGGGAACAGTTCTCCAGTCAGACTACACTCCTGCTTCAGCCTCTCTGCCCAGACAGCTAACTCTGTCAACTACCACTTTTGGTAGTACCATTTGCTCACTGAAGCAAATGCTTCAGAGGAAAGAGGCAGAGGAAATAAGGGTGAGGTGATGAATAAAGTGGAAGGTGAAAAGAATGCCTTTGGCTGTTGTTAGGAATGGTCAACCCCAGGAACACCTTTGATTCTGGGCACAGGGGAAGAGTTTAGAAGCCCAGGCAGTCAGGTTGTGAGCTGGCGATTTATTCTAGAGAGCAAGCAAAAGAAAAGGCAGAAGAGGATTTGAACCAGGCTTCTGGAAAAAGGCAACAAAGGTTTAATGCCTTCTCCCTCAGGGGCCAGAAACTGATGAGTACCTTAAAGACAAACTAGAAATGATAAATACAGTATCTCAATAGTGTTATTTAGGGATAAGGTTAGTCGCTCAGTTAGTCACTCCGACTCTTTGTGACCCCATGGGATTCTCCACTCAAGAATACTGGAGTCGGTAGCCACGCCCTTCTTCAGGGGATCTTCCTGACACAGAGATCAAACCTAGGTCTCCTGCATTGCAGGCAGATTCTTTACCATCTGAGCCACCAGCTGAGCACCTACTATGTGCTAAGCATGGGGCTATGTCCTTTACATGGATTATCCTCATTCTCACAAGAACCACGTGAAATAGGTAGAATCATGCCCATTTTCCAGGTGAGAAAAAATGAGACTGGGAATAGTTTCATTGGCCAGTTGAAGGTCATGCAGCTGGCAAATGGTGGAGGTGGAATTCAAACTCATGCTGCCCCCTCTTCAGGGACCTAATGTCTTTCATAAGCACTTACTTGGAATCAGTGGTCTCCTGCTCTGATGTCCTCCAAAGCCCACCAATGCCATAATAACAAGGGGGTTGAGCCTTTTCAGCTTGAGATCCCAAGTGGCCCCTTACTGGAGGCAGGAAATCGCTGGAACGCAGAGCAAAGGATCCTGGCTCTGCTGGGAGGCTTTGTGAGCCCTGCCTTGGGGCCTCCAGGTGGCCAAAGGCCGGAAGCTGGGGCTGCTCCAGGACCTCCTCAGGATGGAAGGCACCAGAACCAGTGGTTTCTGAACTGAAATACTGGGGTGGCAGCTCCTCCTCCTCCCCCGCTTCCTCCTCTTCTTCCTCCTCCTCTACCCCCTCCTCCTCCTCCTCTTCCTCTTCCTCCTCCTCCTCTTCTTCCTCCTCTTGCTGCTGCTTTTGCTGCTGTTGTTGCTGGGCTGCACGGAAGAGCCTGTACTTCTCCCAGTTGGGAGGAGGAGGGCGAGGAGGAGGAAAGGCCTTCTTCCTGGCACCCAGAGCATCTGGCTGGGTCTCATCAACTTTGTTGAAGAGCTCCTTCCTATGCTGCTCCCAGACCTGGGAGCTCTGAGGATCCAGGGTGATGTGGCTTTCTGAGAAGGCACGGCTGCGCAGCGGGCGAGGCATGGAGGCTAGGGAGCTCTCCTCTTCATAAACGGAGGCTTCCTCTGTTTTTTTGGAGGAGTGCTTAAAGTCTCCAAGGAGGTCAAGAGAAGAGACTGCTCGGTAGCTTGACAAGTCCAGTCCTGGGTTCTCAAGGCAAGGATGGAATGGGGTTGCCCATGAAAAGCTAGCCTTGGAATGAGCCATTTCCCTGCAAAACAGCAGATGAAGGCTGGATAAAACAAGCACACTGCAGATGGCCCCATAACTTTAGATAACCTCATTTATGTAAATTTTAAAATGGAAACAAAACAATATAATATAGGTAGTAAATGTAAAAACAATATTAGTAATACTAATATATGATATATAACATTGATAGCTAACATCTAGGTGCCAGACATGGTTTTAAGTGATTTCCATGTCTTAACTTCTTTAATCCTCACAACAAGCCTAGGAAGTAGCTATTATAATTACTGTCCTGATTTTATGGCTGGGGAAACTGAGTCATAAGCAGATTAAGTCATTGCTCTGAGTCACAAAGCTATTAGCAGTAAGCGGCAGAACTAGGATTTGAACATGGAGAGTCTTGCTCCAAAGTCTGGATATACACACCACCCCACTCACTCAGATTGAATGTGCTGTGTTCTGGGGCTTGCAAGTGTAGTTATCCTGCTACATTTGTTGTTTTTAACTGTGAAACATATCAAATGTTTAAAAACATACAGAGATTGCTATAATAAATATTCATGTCCCCACCTACTGCCCAGAATTAGGATATTTTAATACGTTGCCATCTATGTTTCATGATTTTTAGTTTTTAAATTTTATTTATTTATTGCTTTGACCATACAGTGCAGCATGTGGGATCTTAGTTCCTTGACCAGGGATTGAACTCATGTCCCTGGCACTGGAAGGCAGTCTTAACCACTGGACCACCAGGGAATTCCCCGTGAATTTTTAAAATAAATAAATAATACCCCTTTGTTTCACCCCCCCTACTTCTATAACCCTGCTGCCTCACTACATGCAAGCTATATCATGAATTTGGCATGTATACTTTCTGTCCATGTTCTCATGCCAAAACACATCAAGCAAGCCATTCAGAAATATCTGCTATTTTGGATTTTAAATATACCCTTCTAATACAATTCCAAACAGAATTTTCAACAGGAATTTTTAACTGTAGAATTTTGTTTTGTTAACTTGCAAAATAAAGAAGGATACAGCAATCCCTGTTTATCCACTGTTTCACCTTCCATGGTTTCAGTTACCTATAGTCAACCACAGTCCAAAAAATAGTAAATGTAAAATTCCCAAAATAAACAACTCAAAACTTTTAAATTGTGTGCTATTCTGAGTAGTGCGATGAAATCTCTATCTGTCCTGCTCCATCCTGTCCAGGATGTAAATCATCCCTTTGTCCAGTGGATCCCACCCATTAGCCACTTAGTAGCTATCTATGTTATCAGATGGACTGTCACAGTATCACAGTGCTTGTGTAGAAGTAACCCCTATTTTACTTAATAATGGCCCTAAGGCCCAAGAGTAGTGATGCCGGCAATTTAGATCTGCCAAAGAGAAACCATAAAGATCTTCCTTTAAGTGAAAAGGTGAAAGTTCTTGACTTAATAAAGATAGGGAACAAATCATATGCTCAGGCTGCTAAGATCTATGGTAAGAATGAATCTTCTATCTGTCAAATTATGAAAAAGGAAAAAAAAAGATTGTGCTCATTATGCTATCATACCTCAAAGTGCAAAAGTTGTGGCCACAGTGCATGATAAGGATTTAGTTAAGATGAAAAGACATTAAATTTGTGGATGCAAGACATGAATGGAAAACATGTTCTGGCTGACAGCAATGTGTTGCACCAGAAAACATGAAGCCTATGTGAAGACTTCAGCAAGGGATTCCCTGAAATAAGTGACTACTGTAAGTAAGGGATGGTTATAAAGACTCAGGAATAGGTTTGTACTGAAAAACATAAAAGTTACTGGAAAGGCTGCATCTGCCAATGAAGAAGCCACTGCCATATTTCTGGCAGAGTTGAGAAGTTGATCAAGGAGAGAGACAGAATTCACATAACTTTTATTGTAGAATATTTCTATAACATTCTACTGTATTATTATTTATTATTGTTAGTCCCTTACTCTGCCTAATTCCCCACTGGAGAAGGAAATGGCTACCCACTCCAGTATTCTTGCCTGGAGAATTCCATGGACGGAGGAGCTTGGCAGGCTATAGTGGGAGTCTCAAAGAGTTGGACACAACTGAGTGACTAACACACACCACCCAATTAAACTTTTTATCATAGGTACATATGTATAGGAAAAACACATAGTATATATAGGGCTCAGCACTATCCATGTTTTCAGGCATCCACTGAGGGTGTTGGAATGTATCCCCCACAGATAAGGGGGGACTACTGTATAATAAAATGTATACTTTGCAACAGAAATGGGAGCTAAGTAAGGCATTAAGCATAATATAAAGCAATTGTAATTAAAACAGTGTTTTACTGATTAACAAAACGGAATTGAAAGTCCAGAGACATATTTAATATCAAACTATAAAAATGTATAATTCACCTTCCATAACAAGAAGATAGATTTATTAATATATTTTTAAGACAATAGCAGAGGAGCAGTGCTATTTGAAGCTGCACCATATATTATATATCAAAATAAATTCCAGATTCAAGAGTTAATGGTGTGTGTATGTAATTTTAATATGTGTTATATATGTATATATTATATACTTATAAGAAAAAACTATCAGAAAACTTAAAAGCTGTCAATTGTGAGGTGAAATAAGAAATTCTCATCTTGTAATAGAAAAGTATATCCAAGAAGAAGAAGTCCAGGTTTACTTAAATATGTATAAAAAGTCAAACTTCGATATAATAAAGAATGACCAAAGCAAAGGACATCTCTTTAGTCTCAGAGTTTGAAGAGTTAAACTCTCTAAGCCAGAAGATCTGGTTTCCTGCTTTAGCCCGTGAGCAATCAGCATCATGCTAAGTACTGCCTCGTGACAGGAAATTCCAGCAGTTGAATTAAACCATCAGACAGAATACCCATTCAGTAGTCATGTTGGAGCCTGAAAATATTTCCTTAAAAATAATAATACACATAATGGTGGCCAAAATGAAATAGAATGGAAAGCAAAATCTCCTTCACTCCCCTCATTTCCAGTCCCCATCATGGCTAGCTCATCCCTCATGTGGATCAGAAATTCATAGTCACACATTCCCCATTCTCTTCTCATTTGGACCTTAGCCCACCTCTAGCTTCTTAAGATTATAAAAATTCCTTGTGTACAAACTGTTCCACCTGGCATTTCCCCTGGTCAGGAAGCAAACAAACAAGACGGTGAGTGGGAAGTAATAAGATGATAAATGCTATCAGGCAGACAGGCCTTTCCTGACTGCCTAATCTAAAATAGAGACAACTTATCCTTAATTATCCTTTTTCTGTTTTGTTTTTCTCAGAGCATACATTCCCACAAGGGCAGAGATCTTGTGTGTGTCATTCATCTGATACCTAGTGCCTGGCACATAGTAGGCATTCAATAAATATTTAATAAATTAGGTAATTTAAAATATTCCAAGGGCCATGATACTCATATAATTTAAAAAAATGTTGAATTAAAGGCAAAAAATAATAAACAAGACAAAGAAGGGCACTATAATATTAATGATTAAAAAAGACAAGATCTAATTATCCTGAATCTTTATGTACCAAATAATATAGCATCAAAATTCATAAAGCAAATATATAGAAAATGTATATGTAGAAAAAAGCAGAAACAAAATAGGAGACTGTTTCAGCTGATGACAGATATGATAGTCAAAAGATAATGAAAAAAATCTAAATTTCTTCATATACCAAATACAGACTCTACTTTCTTTTCAAGGGCCCATTAAAAATTTATTTATTGACTACATGTTAAACCGAAAAGTAGAAGTAGAAGAGCTACTACTGTAGCTCAGGCAGTAAAGAATTCGCCTGCAGTGCAGGAGACCCAGGTTCTATCCCTGAGGAGGAAAGATCCCCTAGAGAAGGAAATGGCAACCCACTCCAGTATTCTTGCCTGGAGAATCCCATAGAGAGAGAAGCCTGGCGGGCTACAGTCCATGGGGTCACAAAGAGTCAGACACAACTGAGCAACTAATACACACAGACTTGTATCTAGTCACAATACAATAACATTAAAAATTAATGAAAAACAAATATTCCTAGCACATAGAAAATGAAAGGGAGAAAATATCCTCAACTCTAGTCAAAAAGGAGACAATCTAAAATTGTAGACTACCTAGAAAATAACAATAATGAAAATATCAGAAGTGAGAGGATATGGATGATTAAAGCAATGGTTAAAAAAATGATAGTCTTAAATACTTACATTAATACATAAAAACAAAATAAATGAATTATGCTTTCAACAAAAGAAGGTTAAGAGCCACAAAAATAGAACTAAGCAAATAAAACTAGTGGCAGAAATTAATACACTAGAAAACAAATGTTAAAACTAATAATTAAAGCCAACAACTTTCTTTATTTTTTTTAAAGCCAACAACTTTCTTTAAAAGAAAAGACCATAAAACAGATTATCCACTTGCTAATTTAATTAAAAACCCTAAATGCACAAAATTAGAAATGGACAAATAACCACAGCTACAGACTAAATGAAAAGAGTAACAGAACACTTTGATCTACTTTATGAAAACAAATTTGAAAAGAGAATAGTTTTCTAGGAAAACAAAAATTACCAAAACTGATTGCAGAAAAATGAAAATATCTAAACCACCAGTTACCATAGGAAAAAAAATTGATAAATTTGACCAAAAAAATAGCATACTCCCATGTGAGTGAAGTGAAAGTCGCTCAGTCGTGTCCGACTCTTTGCGACCCCATGGACTGTACAGTCCATGGAATTCTCTAGGCCAGAATACTGGAGTGGGTAGCCTTTCCCTTCTCTAGGGGATCTTCCCACCCCAGGAATCCAACCCAGGTCTCCCACACTGCAGGCGGATTCTTTACCAGCTGAGCCACAAGGGAAGCCCTATACTCCAATGGTCTTGTGTTAATTCTGAAAGAAAGTAAAAGTGTTAGTCACTCAGTCGTGCCCAGCTCTTTGCAACCCCATGGACTGTAGCCCACCAGGCTCCTCTGTCCATGGAATTCTTCAGGCAACAATATAATACTGGAGTGGGTAGTCATTCCCTTCCCCAGGGGATCTTCTTGACCCAGGGATTGAACCCAGGTCTCCTGCATTGCAAGCAGATTCTTTACTGCCTGAGCCACCAGTGTTAATTCCACCAACCTTAAGCATCAGACAACCCATATGCTATTTACCCTTTCTAGATTTTGGAATCTAGAGAATAAAGGGAGATGAAAAGAATGCTGTATAATGTCAACACCAAAAACCAGCGACTAGAACATACATAAAGGAAAACCAGAGATTATTTTCATCAAAGAATACTAATCAAAACTCACCATTTTGCATGTAATAACAGAAATATTAGAACATTAGTAGATATAAGGAATTTATTAATAAACTACCAACACATATTAAAGGTTCAAAAAACCCTTTCTGAGAAGGGTGCATGATCCAAAAAGTTGGAAACCACTGGTCTGGGGCAGTTGCTCCTAAGCAAAGTAGCTCTTAATTGGAATTACCTGAAGATGTTGTTTAACATGCAAATTCCATGGCTCCACCTCTAAAAATTGAGATTTAATACCTCAGGAATCTATAAACAACTGCCCCAAGGGATTCTAATATCACTAGTTCAGGGGTCATACTATAGAAACAAAGATCCAGGGTGAAAAAGACGAGAATGTTGTGGTTTGGGGGAAGAGGTTTGGGGATAGAGTTATTTGTTCCAATTAGGTTGGCTTCCCATCTATATAGTATGTGCCCCAACCCTCAGTACACACATTCCTACCTTCTGTCCTTGCCTCTCCCACTTTTCCCCACCTTCATCTCCAATCTAGATCTTATGAGATGCAGGTGGTGAAAGCAACATCTCCAAAGGCTTTGGAGTTGGGTCAATGACCTGCAGCTGTGGTGAGAATAACCCCGCTCTGTGATAGTCATTAAATTTACCCCTCTTTCCTTCCCAGGGCACAGGGAAGGCAACAAAGCAGAGCGGAAAGAACACAGTGTTTAGAAAGACTTGAGTCTGACTTCTAGTAAAATTTAAAAATCTGTCTCCAGAACCCCAAAATTTTGTGACCTTGAGCAAAGTTTATTTATCTCAGTTTTAGTAAAATATCTATCTTACAAAGCTGCTGTGAGGATTAACCATATAAAAAGGACCTAGCAATGATGCTAGGTACATGCAAAGGTGATTCATAAATGACAGAACTACGCTATTTTTGCCTGGAGAATTCCATGAACAGAGGAGCCTGGCGGGGAACAGTCTATAGGATCACAAAGAGTCACATACAACTGAGCGAATAACACTAGGATACTTACTGTTAGAGCAAAGTCACTTACTCAGGGTCCCTGCATATGGTTATACAAATTGTGCAATGTACAACCTTCACTGCTGTATGCTTCAGCCCTACTCCTTGTTCTCATCAAGAGAGTTGAACTGCACCATCCTCTGGTTAATGTTCAGCCCTATTCAATAGCCAAGAAACTAAGAGACTTTGGGTCTTAGCTCAGATACATGGTTGCTGAGACAGGAGGCCCTAGATTACCAAGGATTTTAACCATAGGTTCATTTACTCACTCTTCTCAACTACTTAAAAAGGAGAGAGAATAAAAGCCAAGTTTAGGCTTAAAAGCAGTGTGAAGATCAACAAGACTAGATATTGTAAGTTGTTTTTTGTTTAGGTATTAATCAGTTATGTCAGCCTTACAGAATTTACCTCTAAGTAGCCAACTACAGAACCAGTTGGGAGGAAAGAGCACACTCTTGTAGGGACATTCAGTGACCCAATCCACGGCACTGTAACACTATCCGTGGCACGGGGCTCCAGCAAGGCAACCTGGACATTGCTATTCTCTGCATAAATTCTAATTTGAAAAGCACATCCCTCCCACCAACATGGCCTGTGTAAGGGCAGCCTAAACCTTTCAGAGTCACTTACATGAGGGGAGCAGAAATAGGCAAGACTCCAGAAAAGGGGAAGGACTGCCCTCAAAGAGATCAGCTGGGCCAATGTGTATATACATCATTCCAAGCTGTCATTCAGTATTACACTGTGCAAGATGACCAGATCTAAGGGGAGCAAAACCCATAGTCCTTGCTTTCCAGGCACTAACAACTGAAGTAGACTGGTGAAGGCACGTATGCTAAGTCACATCGGTCCTGCCTGACTATTTGCAACCCCATGAACCATAGCCTGCCAGGCTCCTCTGTCCATAGGATGCTCCAGGTAAGAATACTGCAGTGGCTTGCCATTCCCTTCTCCAGGGGATCTTCCTGACCCAGGGATAGAACATGGGTTTGATCATGATCTGAGTCTCTTATATCTCCTGCATTGGCAAGTGAGTGCCACCTGGGAAGTCCTAGACTGGTGAATGGGAGGCTTCCACTGAAGTGTGTCAGGCTCAAGCCAAGAACAGTGTTCTCTAGAGGCCCTATATGCATAAAAACCTACAGTTTTCTTTGAGACCAAGTAAGGATTCTTCCCTAGAGTGGAGGAAAAGGAACTTCATTAAGGAAAAAGAACTGTGGTTTCTTACTTACTACTTACTATGTGTCAGGCACTGTTGTAGGCACTTCTGTGTATGTATTTCTATTACTTTTCACACAAGCTCACTGAAGTAACTATACCATTACTGCCAGTTTGAAAATGAGGATCCTGAAGCTTAGAAAGGGTAATTAATTTTACCAGCTCCCTAGTAGTAGTAGTGTCTAGACTGGAACTTGCCTTATTTGGCTCCAAGGGACAATCACATTGAAGCAAGGACTCCTGGAGTGAGGCAAAAGGTAGTTGCACTACATTCATCACAAGGTGTTCTCAAAGACTTTGGCTCCTTGCTGAAGACAGGGGAGGAAGCATGAAAGCTAAGTCTGAGAAAGGGCTTTGCTGACACCAGCCAAGGAGACTACATCTCAAAAACAAAAGCAAATCATGTGCCAAGTCCTGGGCTGTTATTCTCTTTTCCTCTTGGCACAGGTAGACTGTGCTGCTGATAAATAGATTTTCCCCTTTTGTTACAATCTTTTTGGGGGAGGGGTTCATAGTAATTGAAAATGAAAACCAGTATTTGCAGAGGCTGAAAAATCTCCTCCTGCCTCCTTTGGCCTTTTGAAGCTTCCTTGTTTGGAATTTTTATTTTTAACCTCACCACAATAGCTTGGCATTCCAGGATCTCAGCAGCAAGATGGCACAGTTCCAGCCCCATCTCCCCTTCCCCCTTTCTCAGCAGCCAAAAGATACAACTGCTCCAAGAGAAACAGCCACTCCCAGCTTATTGCTGAAGGAAATATTTGCAAGATCCAGGAAGTGAGACACAAGGAGGCTACACAGGGAGGGAGAAGGGCCCAAAACGCTTATTGTTGCCACCCTTCTCCGCCTTTGGGGCCACAGAACTTCAAGTAAGGAACAATTAGTCTGGCGACAGCAAATGCAAGTGGCAGGATTTGCCCTGAGCCTTAGACAGCCCCCAGGAATCTGGTGCAAACTGTCCTTCGAAGAGATCTGAGAAGTCCTTGCTTTATTGTGGCTATCTTGGGTGAAGCTTAGATCCCTCTCTCCAATAACCCCAGCTTGGAGTTTTCAAGAAGGTTTTCCCATTATTCCTCTGAATTCTATGTAGTGTCACAAACATGGTGCTAAAGGAGAGTAGTGATTGCTCTTGTTTACTCAAAGTCCATCATGTGTCAGGCACAGGGCTGGACAGTTAACAGACTCGATCTCATTTCATCCTTGAGACAATCTTGTGGCTTGAGCATTCTCTTGCCCATGTTAGAAATGACCTCAGGGAGGTTAAACAACGTAAGCAGCCAGGAGAAGTTACGACCAAGGTCCATCTGACTCCAATGCCCACGGTTTATACCAGCACAACATGCTGACTCTTCAGCATTCTCATAACCTTCTCAAGAGATTTAATAAAAGACATTTTAAGTGCATATAATGTATTGTCGAGAGGCCAAGAGGGTTTGATATCCACCAGCACAATTTAACAGAGGATTAGGCTGCCTGAGGTTCTTGAGGCTGTATTCTCTAATAGCCAGTGGTTCTGACACTTAAACATGCATCAGAATCACCTGGAAGGCTTATTAAAACACAGGTGGCTCAGTCCTATCCCCAGAATTTCTGATTTGGTAAATCCGGGGCAGGGTGGAGAAATTTTATTTTTAACAATTTCCAGAATGATGATGGTACTGCTGCTCCCAAATCATACTTTGAGATACACTGCTTTAACCAGTCATTATCTACCAGGTTTCCAACTTACTAACGTATCTTAAGAGGTATAAACCCATTTTAAAAAACTCTTAAAACGAAAAGGAATTCTAATTGACTATATACATACCACCCATGTGACAAGTGGGATGAAGATTTGCAAAATAAAATGAGTATACTGGAGGTCCACAAAGCTCTGGGAATCTTGATGCTATTTAAGGAAATTCAGTGCCCCACCACTGTTAAACAATGGATGTGCCAGAGGGAGAGAGCAATTTTTGTATATTTGAATCCTCATGTATACCAGGTATTGCTGCTGCTGCTGCTAGGTCACTTCAGTCATGTCTGACTCTGTGCGACCCCATAGACGGCAGCCCACCAGGCTCCCCCGTCCCTGGGATTCTCCAGGCAAGAACACTGGAGTGGGTTGCCATTTCCTTCTCCAATGCATGAAAGGGAAAAGGGAAAGTGAAGTCACTCAGTTGTGTCCGACTCTTAGCGACCCCATGGACTGCAGCCTACCAGACTCCTCTGTCCACAGGATTTTCCAGGCAAGAGGACTGGAGTGGGTTGCCAGTGTCTGCTCTGATACCAGGTATTAAGGTACTGAATTTCAAAGACAGGGGAATAGACTTAATACCAAAGTTACAAAGAACATAATTTTATCTCAAATAGTTTAAAAGGCAATCTGGGTGCTGAATTATGAACGGCAATTATTATTATAGAGTAGTTCTTCAGCATGCATGTATATACCATTTGAGGTTTTAACCTTTTAAGAGTAACCCTAAAGATCCATGAAGTGTAGTAACTTATCATTATGCAAAGGGTATGAATTTGACTTGCAAGATATTATAATACTGGTTTGCAGGGCACGTCACCAAGCAAAGGAGGGAGGCTAGTCAACCACTTGGCACTCACATGTCAATGTGGCTTGATGGGTCTCTATTTGCTGTCAAGGTACACAGGTGCACAGTAACCCTGGGAGAGAGAAAAAAAGTGCTTTTCTGTAATGCAAACTACTTGTCAACTAGCGCTGATGATGGAAGTGAAGAGCAATGTAAAGGTCTTGAGAAAGTAATGGTTCTAAGTCAGATAATAAAATGTTCATTAGTGGGAATGGAGGGAGAGGTTCTATGTTGTAGTGATGGTGACAAATTTGAAGATTCACAGAGATCTGGTGATGTACCCCCTCAGAAAAGTCAAGACAGATAAGCAGAAATGCTAGTTGATGGAGAATTCTAGCAAAACAAATTCTAGCTAACAGAGAGATCAAGCATGGCTGCTAAGTAACAGTCTGTCATTGGTACAGGGATTTTTCCAAAGCCCTTGATCTTTAACTTTGCAGGACTACATCAAACCAATGTGGGCTGCCTCTTCTTCAGATTTTCTTTTTGTTATCAATTCCAGCAAGTTGACATGTACCCAAAGAACACATGCATTCAGCTCCAGCTGTTTACATTTTACCAGATGCCTTTCTGAATCTTCTTTGTACATGGCTACTATCAGATTCAACATGTGGTTTAGAATTTAGCCTTTTTTGTTGTTAATATTATTACAAATAGTCAAATCTGTGCAAGACCCAATATTTGTACACCCATCATAGTTAATGGCTATATTCTATACCAACATGATGATATATTAAATTGGTAAATCTTTTCCATGATTATAAATAGCACTACTACAAATATCTTTAAATAGCTTACTTTTCTCTTTTTAGATTATTTCCTTGGGGGGCATGCTGGATCAAGGAGTACGAACAGTTTTGTAACTCTTGTCACATATTTCTAGATTGTCTTTTAAGAAAACTGAACTAATTTATACTGCTCCATGAAACACATACTGTTTCCTCAAGTCTTGTCAAGATAGGGTTTTATAATTTCTATTTATAATTTCAATCAACTGTTGATAATTTAATATGCTGATTGTGACACCTTGAAGTTGTTTTTATTTGTACTTGTTTAATTGGTAGAGAGGTTGTACTTTTCCATGCAATGATTTTACTGTCTTTATTTCCTCATGTGTAAATTGACTATTTTCTTTGTCCTTTATGAAGCTGAATCTGAAAGCTGACCTTCTATAATCTGTATCCATTCTTTATATTTTTCAGACAGTCAACTGTTATCTGTGATGCTGACCCCAGACATTTTTCTCATTCTCTTATTTAGCTTTTTATTACATTTTGTTGTACAAAAGTTTCTTTTCCCAACTTTTATATAAAAATCATCCATCTTGTCTCTGATGATATCCTCCGTTTAATAGGCACAAATTTATCTTCCACCCATTGCTGGAATGAATATGCTATTCCACTGGTCTGCTTTCTGAAATTTATACTATAGAGTATTTTATGTACTGTGGCTGTAAGTTCATTATTCTCCATATTGATACCTACAGCTCCCAACATTTATTGAAGAAAGATGATTGCTTTCCGTGGTTCACAGTTGCCTCCAGTGTGCTCTGTAGTCTTAGAATCTGTTTCTAGAATCTCTCTTTTTTATTTAATTTCACTGTTTGACATTTTTTCAACCCACTATCATATGGTTTTAATAACTGTCACTTTATGGCTAACTTTAAAATCTGATAGGGTAAGTCTACCACCATTACCTCTTTAAATAAATGTATTCTTTGGTCTTCCTGCCCACTTTTTCTTTCAGATAAATTTCACTATGAATTTGACAAGTTCTATAAAGTATCCCACAATGACTCTAATCGGTAGTGTATTAAATCTATATATTAACTTAGGGAGTATTGTAATCATTACTGTATTAGTCTTCTCAAATTGAAGCAGAGAATAGCTATGCATTTATTCATGTCTTTATTTCTCCCATTAGAGTTTCTTAATTTTCCTTGAATAAGTTTTGTGTGGCCAGGATTAAATTAATACCCAAGTATTTAAATTCACTTTGTCATGCTCTTTGACAAATCCTTTCTTGCCTCTGAAGGTTGCATTCTTCTTAGCTGGTAAAGCCTTCCTGAAAAGTATATTCTACCTAATGAAATAAGATTCAATTCTCAATTACCCATTTCCTTTCACTCAATTGGCAAACAGGAAATGTGTACTGGATGGTCCGCACTCTGCTTATGATGTGGTATGATAAAAAGAAGGAAGAGAGCCCTAGGCCTAGAACTGAAAAACCTGGGTAGCACTCCAATTCTGTCATGTACTTGCTGTATAATTCCGGAAGTAGCCTGTTTGACATTAGGCAAGTGACTTTAATCTTTCTGTGAATAAGTTTCACCGTTAAAACTGTGTCACTAAAGGGTAACTATCTTATAGGGTCATGATTAGTAATAAATAAAATAATTCACATGAAAATGCTTATAGCAGTGTCTGATATACAATAAACACTTAGTAAATGTTAGATATTATACCTTTTGTTGTTGTCATTAATAATAGTATAGCAATACCTTTCCTGAGTCTTAGCTTCTTTATCAGTCAAATGGGGAAAATAAGGCTTAACTGCACAGAGTTGCTGTGAGGATTAACTGCGGCTATATATGTGTAAATACACCCTACACATTTTAAAGGTCTGTGCAAAGTGGAAAAATGGAAAAGACCACAGGAGGCAATTGTAAGTACAGAAAACCAAGAGAGATGATCCATAAAATAACTTCTTTGAGCTATTAAATATTTCACATTTATGTACATTTTTCTCCCAGCAGAGCTACTCACCAATTTTTTCCCCTCCTGCTAATATTAAAATGCATTTGCATTCTCTGCACACAAACTAAATAACAGTGGAGGGAGACAATCAAGAGCATAACTACCTGGAATTAAATTTTGTTGCAGGCTTCCAGGCAGAGTAGCTCAAGAATATACAGTTTATTTCCCCAACTATACTCATCATTCTAGTTGTGATAGAAGTGACATAAGAAAAGTTAAAAATGTGTGTGTAACTGGGGAAACCAGATCTGAAAGAGACACGTGCACCCCAATGTTCATCTCAGCACTGTTTATAATAGCCAGGACATGGAAGCAACCTAGATGCCCATCAGCAGATGAATGGATAAGGAAGCTGTGGTACATATACACCATGGAATATTACTCAGCCATTAAAAAGAATTCATTTGAATCAGTTCTAATGAGATGGATGAAACTGGAGCCTATTATACAGAGTGAAGTAAGCCAGAAACATAAAGACCAATACAGTATACTATTGCATATATATGGAATTTAGAAAGATGGTAATGATAACCCTATATGCAAAACAGAAAAAGAGACACAGATGTACAGAACAGACTTTTGGACTCTGTGGGAGAAGGCGAGGGTGGGATGTTTCGAGAGAACAGCATTGAAACATGTATATTATCTAGGGTGAAACAGATCACCAGCCCAGGCTGGATGCATGAGGCAAGTGTTTGGGCCTGGTGCACTGGGAAGATCCAGAGGAATCGGGTGGAGAGGGAGGTGGGAGGGGGAATCGGGATGGGGAATACATGTAAATCCATGGCTGATTCATGTCAATGTATGACAAAAACCACTACAATATTGTAAAGTAATTAGCCTCTAAATAATAAAAATAAATGTAAAAAAAATGTGTGTGTAGTCTGGGGAAGGTAAGTGGAAGCTCCATCAGAATTTCTCTTTAAATGTCATCTTTGCCCTTGACCTTTCCTAGGCCTTCTCATCTTCCTTGAGATCATAAACTATGATCTGCCACCTCCATATTCAGCATCAATATGACCTTCCCATTGACCTCCCCTTTCTGTTTTTAAACTTAAACCAGTTTCCCAAATCCTGATCAAAACTTCACTTCAACCAGAAGTTCTCATATTTAGCTTATATCAGAATTGCCTGGAGGGCTTGCAAAACACACATCTCTGGGCCATGTTGCCCCAGTTTCTGATTCGGTTGATCTGGGTAGGGGCCAATAATTTTCATTTCTACTTCAGTTCTTAGGTGATACTGAGGGTGTTGGTCCTAGGACTACATTTTTTAGTTAATTAATTTATTAATTTTTGGCTGCACTGGGTCTTTGTTGCTGCCTGAGGGCTTTCTCTACTTATGGTGAGAGAGGGCTACTCTCTAGTTGCATTGGGCAGGATTCTCATTGCAGTGGCTTCTCTTGTTGCAGGGCACAGGCTTTAGGGAATATGGGCTCAGTAGCTGTGACACATGGGCTTAGTTGCTCTGTGGCACGTGGGATCCTCCAGGATCAGGGATAGAACCCGTGTCCCATGTGTTGGCAGGCAGATTCTTAACCACTAGACCACCAGGGAAGCCCTAGGACTACATTTTGAGAACCACTAACTTAAACCTTTCTTCCCTCTCTAACTACCACCCCATTTCTTTCCTTCCTTTTCTTAGCCAACTTCTTTTTAGACAGTTTTAAATGTATAAATGTCTTTTCAGTTCAGTTCAGTCGCTCAGTTATGTCTAACTCTTTGTGACCCCATGGACTGCAGCACGCCAGGCTTTCCTGTCCATCACCAACTCCCGGAGCTTGCTCAAACTCATGTTTATTGAGTTGGTGATGCCATCCAGCCATCTCATCCTCTGTTGTCCACTTCTCCTCCTACCTTCAATCCTTCCCAGCATCAGGGTCTTTTCTAATGAGTCAGCTCTTCGCATCAGGTTGCCAAAGTATTCGAGATTCAACTTCAGCATCAGTCCTTCCAATGAATATTCAGGATTGATTTCCTTTGGGATTGACTGATTTGATCTCCTTGTAGTCCAAGGGACTCTCAAGAGTCTTCTCCAACACCACTGTTCAAAAGCATCAATTCTTCGGTAATCAATTTTCTTTATGGTCCAACTCTCACATCTATACATGACTAATGGAAAAACCATAGCTTTGACTAGATGGAACTTTGTTGGCAAAGTAATGTCTCTGCTTTTTAATATGCTCTCTAGGTTGGTCATAACTTTCCTTCCAAGGAGCAAGCGTATTTTAATTTCATGGCTGCAGTCACCATCTGCAGTGATTTTGGAGCACAAGAAAATAAAGTCTGTCACTGTTTCCATTGTTTGCCCATCTATTTACCATGAAGTGATGGGACCAGATGCCATGATCTTAGTTTTCTGAATGTTGAGTTTTAAGCCAGCTTTTTCACTCTCCTCTTCCCTTCATCAAGAGGCTCTTTAGTTCCTCTTCGCTTTCTGCCATAAGGGCGGTGTCATCTGCCTATCTGAAGTTATTGATATTTCTCACATAAAGATATGTGTTTTCGAGCACTCTTATTTTAAACTATTTTCCAAATCACACAGTAACATATAATCATTGCATTAAAATTAATGAAAAGAAACTGAAACCCTCCTATTTTGTTGTTGGAAGTATAAAATGGTACAGCTACTTTGGAAAACAGTTAGGCAGTTCCTTAAAAAGTTAACAGAGTTATCATATGGCCCAGAAATTCTACTCCTAAATATATACTCAAGAGAATTTAAAACAGATGTCCACACAGAAATTTGTATGTGAACAGTCATGGCAGCATTATTCACAATAGCTAAAAAGTGGAAACAATCCAATGTCCATTAATGGATGAATGGATAAATAAAATGTGGTATGTCCATACAATGAAATATTTGGAAAAAATAGAGTATGAAATACTGTTACATGCTACACTAAAGATGAACTTCTAATGCATGCTAGGTGAAAGAAGCCAGACACAAAAGCCCATATATTATTTGATTCCAGTTATATGAAGTATACAGGATAGGCAAATTAATAGAGACTGAAAGTAGATTAGTGGTTGCTTGATGCTGAGGTTGGGAATAGTGACTAGAAATGAGAGCAATCACTCTCTATTTCTAACCTCAGACTCAAGTAACCACTAATCTACTTTGTATCTCTATGAACTTGCCTATCCTGTCATTTCATATAAATGGAATCATTAGTGGTTTCTTGAGGCTGAGGTTGGGAATAGAGAGTCATTAGAAATGAGCAAGGGGTTTTCCTGGTGGCTGAGATAGTAAGGAATCCGCCTGCAATGCAGGAGACCTGGGTTCGATCCCTGGGTCAGGAAGATCCTCTGGAGAAGGGAATGGCTACGTACTCTAGTATTGTTGCCTGGAGAATTCCATGGACAGAGGAGCCTGGTGGGCTACAGTCCATGGAGTCGCAAAGAGTCAGACACAACTGAGTGACTAACACTTCACTTTCACTTCAGAAATGAGCAAAAGGGATCTTTTTAGGGAGATGGGCATGTTCTAAAATTGGATTGTGGTGATGGTTACATAGTGTTAGATCCCTGGGTCAGTAACATCTGCTGGAGAAGGGAATGGCTACACCCTTTAGTATTCTTGCTTGGAAAATTCCATGGACAGAGGAGCCATGGGGTTGCAAGAGTTGGACACAACTGAGCGACTCACACTTTCATTTTCAAATTAACCAAAATTTACTGAATTGTACACTTAAAATGGGTGAATTTAGGATGTGCAAAGCTGTGTGCATTTCTTCTCTATGCATTCCCTTTACAGACCATCATGCCTTCTATTTTCTATGCCCACCATTTTACTAAGTTTGCTTTCTTAAAGCTCACTTGTGAGTTCAAACTGTCAAAGCCAATAGCAGTCCTCTCCTTATCTTCTGTGATGGTGCCCTGGCATACTTCTCTTTCTTATGACTCCAGATGCCTGCTCCTTCAATCTCCTTTGCTGGCTGTTCTTCTCCATCCTACTCTCGTTGGCTAGGTGATCAACAAGGCTGCTCAAAAGCATCTCTCTGTCTTCCTCTCTAACTTTAAATTCAACATATCCCAACTCAAACTTGTCATCTCTACCAAATCAGGTCCCCTTCTCACCTGCCCCCAATATGTCAATAATCTTTTCCAAGTCACTGGGGCTCAGAATTATATTTTGGCTTAACTCCTTTCTTCCCAAATTCCAATCACTGAGTTCTTTCTACTTTTTTTCTCAAAAGTTGTCATGTATTTGTGAGCAAATAATCTGAACCAACAATTCACATGGGAAGCAATGCAAATATTAAATACATGAAAAATTTGCAAAACAGAATAATCAAAGTAAGCAAATTAAAATTAAAATAGGTACCATTTAAACCTACTTCATTAGAAAATTTTCCATGATGGCAAATTTTAGGGGAAACTGGTATTCTCATATACTGCTAATAGCAGAATAAAACACCTCCAGGGAAAGCAGTTTGGGAAATAAATCAAGAACAATAAGAATGTTCATTTTCTTTTAACTAGTAATCACAACTCTATATAATTGTTTTTAATGAGATAATTCAAAATTAGAAAAAGGTTATAGCTGCTCAAAATTTTTCAGCAGCATTACTTTATAATAGCAAGAAATTGGGAAAAAACCTAATTATCCACCAATTTGGGAATGATTAAGCAAATTAGAGCACATTAAGCTGGTAAAATATTATGCAGCCATTAAAATTTATAACTACTGAGGAAGCCTTAATGGCAACAGGAAAAATTGTTTACCAAGTAATGCCTAGTGGAAAAAGAGAAGCTGCTGCTGCTAAGTCACTTCAGTCATGTCCGACTCTGTGCGACCCCCTAGACGGCAGCCCACCAGGCTCCCCCGTCCCTGAGATTCTCCAGGCAAGAACACTGGAATGGGTTGCCATTTCCTTCTCCAATGCATGAAAGTGAAAAGTGAAAGTGAAGTTGCTCAGTCGTGTCCGACTCTTAGTGACCCCGTGGACCGAAGCCTACCAGGCTCCTCCATCCATGGGATTTTCCAGGCAAGAGTACTGGAGTGGGGTGCCATTGCCTTCTCCGAAAAGAGAAGCAGGACACATAAAATTATATCTACACAGTTATTATAATCATGAGACCCCTGCCAAACCTCTATACATATAGATAAAGACTGGCAGGGAAATGAAGACAATCAGCGTGTTAGGGTGGTAAGAATTAGGATACTTTTTATTCTGTTTTTAATTTCCTGTAATATTGCTTTCACAATAAACATTTCCTCCCCCCCCAATATCACACATATTTATCTGTCCCTTCTCCATTTCTATTGTACCCTACCTTCCCAATTCAGGGCCACACTCTTTCACGTCTAGATCACTGCCCCAACCTGGTCTCCTTCCAACCTATCTAGGCTGCAAATGCTGCCAAATTATCTAAAGTGCCATATTTACTATGTCACTTACCTGACCAATAATCTTCAATTGCCTCCATATTTGCCATCCTATCTAGTTTTCAAGGCCTAACTATCTGGGTGCAATACTTCACTCTTGACCCTTTTTCTCTACTGTTACTGTTGCTGCTGCTGCTCCTCTTCCTCCTCCTCTTTACAACTGACATTTACTGAAGGTTTATGGTGCCATATTTTGTCCTAAATGCTTTACATATGTTAACTCAATTAATCCACACAACAGTCACAGAAGGTAAGTACTCTCAGCCCATTTCAGAAATAAGGAAACCAATGGGATGGAGTGAAAGGTGGGGGGGCATGGAGAGAAAGCCACGTGCGAAGTTCACAGAGCTAGAGAACAGAAAGCCTGGATTTGAACCCATGCAGACTGACTTCAAAGGGCTTCCCAGGTGGCTTCCCAGGTAAAGAATCTGTCTGCCAGTGCAGGAGACATAAGGGACACAGGTTCAATCCCTGGGTCAGGAAGATCCCCTGGAGAAGGAAATGGCAACCCACTCCAGTATTCTTGCCTGGGAAGTCCCATGGACAGATGAGCCTGTTGGGTTACAGTCCAGGGGGTCCCAAAGAGTCAGTTACAAGGAAACTTCAGTCAGACTGAAGCAACATAGCACACAGACTAACTTCAAGGCTAGAACACTTAACAACCAGCAGGGTTTATTCCTGCAATACAGCCTGCTTAGTGTCCTCTCTGGGCCTTTCCTTGTTTAGACTCCAGCCTTCAGTTTTCTTAACCCTCAATGAACTTAAATAGGGCACAATGATACTTAACATGTATTGGCCCGTTATCATGTGTCAGGCTTTTCTTGTTTGTTTAAACCACTTTTCATCTTATAGCTACTGGCTTGAGTTGAAGATCTGGCATGTCTTCAGTAGCTGTGAGACCTTGAATAAGTTACTTAGCTCTGCTGAACCTCAGATTCTTTATCTGAGTCAATGGTTCTCAAAATGTGATCCCAGAACCAGCTGCATCAGCATCACCTGGAGAGCTTGTTAGAAATGCACATTTTGAGTCATGCTCCATACCTACTGAATCACACTCCCTGGGGGTGGGGTGGGAACTACCATCTATCCCAGTTTTTTAACAAGCCCTCCAGGTGTTTCTAATGCACACTCAAGTTTGAGAACCAATGCCCTAAAACAATGCCTATCTGACAGTTTTGGGGAATATAAAACAGAGTATGTATAACTTAGCTGGTGGCACCTAGGTTGTTTTGCAAATGGTAATTTATCATTACTGCTACTTAACTTTGTATAGATTAGTCTTCCTTGCTCAAGCTAGGGATGGGCAGGCATTATGCTTCCTGATGCTTTTCTCTAATATTTCCCTGCTTGCTTCAAAACAGACATTACACACACCAGGTTTTAAATAAAATCATCTTATTTGACTGGCTGATTAGTAACAGAGCCATTTTGGAGAAGCACCATGGCATAGTATAGTGTCTCTGAAGTTAGACTACCTGGTCTGAAGCTCCAATACTTTGGCCACCTGATGCGAAGAGCCAACACATTGGAAAACACCCTCAAGCTGGGAAAGATTGAAGGCAGGAGGAGAATGGGGGTGACAGAGAATGAGATGGTTGGATGGCATCACCAACTCAATGGACATGAATTTGAGCAAACTCTGGACAAGAGTGAAAGACGGGAAAGCCTGGTATACTGTAGTCCATGGGGTCACAAAGAGTCAGACATGACTTAGTGACTGAAAAACAACAACCGAGGTCTAACTGTGGGACATTAGGTAAATGAATTTATCTGTGTGTGCTTCAGTTTCTTCTGTCAATTGGCTCTCCAATTAATAGTATATACCCCTTAAGGTTATGGTGATATTTAGTATTCCCAAAGTGCTTTTATTGCTGCCTAGAATCGAGCACTGTGCTCAAGAAATGTTAAGTTAGCATTATGATTTTTTGTTATTTCACCCATTCAATGGTGGAAGAGGCTCTGTTTCTTCATTTGGTGAGCAAATGACAAAAATATCTCAAGCAGCTTCTCTGTGTCAGGCACTGTGCTAGGCATGGAGGCATCCATGACCAAGGTGTGGTCTCCTTTCTCGACAGTCTCAGTCTAATATGGGAAACTCAGCAGATCCACCAGAACATGGTGAAAGTTCTCCAAGAACATGGTACAGGTCAAACTATGATGGGGAATCAAGACCAGCCATAGAATCCCATAGTATTCCCACGCAGGCCTTAGATTCCTGAGAAATTATGATGAGGGGTCCATTTGAAGGGTTTCCTCTGGGATCCTGATTGAAGCAGTTATAATGGAAAAAGCATGAACTTTGGGACCAGACCAACCTGGGTCTGAATCCTGGCTCCATCACTTAACTAGCTGTGTGACCTCAGCTAAGTTATATAACCTCTTTAGACCTCATCTATAAAATAGGTGGTACAATTAACTGTTGTGGAAAATTAGATTATGGGTATAAGGAGATCCAACCCAATGAATGACACTTAGTAGATGATCAATAAATGTTGGCTTCCTCTCTTTCCATTGCCAACTGGAAAACTGATAGGTTTCCCAGACTTTGGAGGCAGAAGAAAACCAAAATTATTTCTGCCTGACTACCAAATCACAGGGGATAATGTGGAGCCCTGGAAAGAACCCTGTGATTTTCAGAGATCAGGAGACCCAGATTCTAGTCCTCTCCCTAGGTGCCCCCACAGAGGCACAGCTAAAAGCCATCTTCAATGCCTGTCCTTCATTCGTGGAGTTTGAGTAAAAGAATCAGTATAATTTTGGCTTCCCCAGTGGCTCAGCAGGTAAAGAATACACCTGCAATGCAGGAGATACTGGAGATGTGGGTTCGATCCTTGGGTTGGGAAGATTCCTTGGAGAAGGAAATGGCAACCCACTCCAGTATTCTTGCCTGGAGAATCCCATGGACAGAGGAGCCTGGTGGGATACAGTCCATGGGGTCACAAAGAGTCAGATGTGACTGAGCACCCTTACTAGACTGTGAGCTCTTTGAGGAAAGGGGTTGTGTTGAATACCTAATACTGTCCTGGAGAAGAACTGGCTGAAAAGTATATCACTGGATAGAAGAGAAACGTCACAGAAGAGGGGTTCCATCCAGGCTGATGGAGAGGACCCTGGAGGAGGTAATTGTCTCCTTGTCGTGATCACTATGATAGGTGGGCTCATCTCTTTGGAGCATGAGTGCCAGGTGCCATGTTCCCCACATTACAGGAGCAGAGTCTCTACTCTGGGCATTATTAAGGACTCTGCCTTTTATTAAATTATTGAATTAGTATAAATTATTAAAGGCATTATTAAGGGCTCTGCCCAAGCAACTCTTTCCCCTCCAGCCCAAGCTACATATACCATTTGTAAAAATGTCTCTACCTTCTTCAGGAATTCTAACCTATTGTTAGCAGGCTCTGCCTTGGATTTTTAATGAGCAGACCTGAAGCTCTCGATGAGTCCTATAAAAAGAAAGGTGGCAGAACACAAGAAACACTCTGAAGGAAAGGCACAGAAGTAGCTGGACAGCCTTGCCTCCTCTCTGGCCCCTCCAATCACCCAGTGGCCACTGGGAAGGTAAGCATAGTTTATGCCTGCCCATCTATGTTTCAGCATGGTCTAGTCCCCATGTCCTTGTGCCTGGGCACTTGCCTCAGGCCTCCGAGCTGATAAGCATAATGTCCTGCAACACTCCTGACTATGATGTATTTATTCCAAAATGTGCTACCAGTCAGTTAGGTCTATAGCCCAGCTGCCTGGGGGGCAGGCTGGATTCCATCTATACGTAAACCCCTTGGTATTGACACCAGACCAGGTTACTCAAAGGAAACAGAGCAAATAGAAAACCTTATCAATTTCCACAGAAACCTCAGAGGTACTAACTTACCCAACTCCCTGAGTGGTCAACTTACCTCCCTGACTGGCTGGTCTTCCTGTTTCCTGTTATTGGTTTCCATTTGTCCCCAGGAAATTCCTGCAAAGCAAAATTCTGATAAGTTAGGGAGCTCTGAGCAGCCAGGTAATCTAGATAGCTTCAAAACTGTGAATTGGTCAGGAGCCTGTCCAAGGCCAGGTGCCACCCCTGCGCCCCCTCCCCGCCCCAGCCAAGCTGATTCCTTTTACTCTCCTATGTAAGGTAGAGAACTATGTGCCTAGAGGGCTGCCTTTCTGTCAGGAGGCCTTCTGCACTGCTGGGGCCACGCAGAGTCTAAGATAGCATTCAGGGACCTCAGCAGTGTGGTCTAGAAACTCTGAGTTACCCTTTTTCTCTATTCCCCTCCCAAACCATGTTAAAAAAAAAAACAAAAAAAAAACCAGTTTAGCATGTTTGCTGTTTGTTCTGGCCCTTGCAAAGATCTTTTTATTTGCTCTGCCCAATGGACCTGCTCATTCCTCTAGTCTCTTCCACCACAGAAAGCATCTTCTCGGACGTTGCGGCCCTTGAGATGACTTTGAGAACTAAAGCTTCTGCTGCCGCAACCCTGTCCTGGGGGAGGCAGCTAAAGAACATGCACGCCAGCCCACCCCGATACTGTAGGGGTCCTTCCTCTTCCTCCAAGATCTGCTGACAGGGGCTGAGGTGGGCTCATTTCTGGGGAACATGGGTGCTGGGTGCCACATTCCCCATATTACAGGAGCAGACTTTTCACCCTGGGCATTTTATCCATAAGAGCTTTGCCCAAGCATTGTTTCCCTACAGCCCAAGCTGAATATTCCATTTGTAGAAATGTCCCTGCCTTCTATCCTAGCTCGAAGCCTAATGAAAATTTGCCTTTGACATTCTCTCTGATTTCAGCATTCCATACCTTCTACCTAGAGACTCAGAACTTAGTCCGTTGGGAATGCAATTTTTCCTAAACTGATCTTCCAAAGTCTCTCTCCCCAATGCTATTATTGGTCCTGTTCAAAGTTTTATTACCTTTGCCTCAGTAAAAAAATAAATTTTACTACCTTTTGTAGGTAAGATGTGGTTGTCAGTCATTCTGGTTAAGATATTTGTTGTTTGAGAGCAGCTATGTCACCTCCCAGGACCTCAAACTTCCTATCTGGCAAATAAGGACTGTGCTATCTAGCCTTGCTGGGTTCCCAGGAGTGAGGATAAAATGGGATGTGTGCAGAGAATGCCTAGTACAGCACTTGGCACGTAGGAGGCTAGGGATCTTAGTGACCATAGAATAGATGAGGTTTCACAGCTTTCACACAACCAGAGAAGTCTCTCTGCCTGTACCTGTCAAGTTAGAGCAGCAAAACCACTTGTTCAACTTCAGATTGTTCCTGACGCCCTTGTGAGATGTCCCTGCTTTCAAAGACAGTATTACTCATTCGGCCACAGTGGGAGCCAGGATTTCCTGTCCATTCCCTGTCTAGCCCTATGGGGAGTGCTCAGTAAATAGCAGTGTCCAAAGCAAACAAAGTCCTGTCCCAACTCTCAATCTCCCCAAGTCCCCAGTATCACCTTACATTATTTTCCCTGCCGAGCCACTTAGGTTGCTGTAAATTGTATGCACTCTTTGAATCAAAGAGGCAGTTATCTCAACTTGTTGCGGATGAGGATTGATTACGGTAGGAACTTGGTGCCTGAGTGAAGTTATACTGCTAGAAGACATCCTGCCAGACTGGAGAGGGCATGGGCTTTGCAATCAGCTTATGGAGAGGCAGCATAGCACAACTTGGAGCCTGGCCTCGGAGGCTACACTACATGGATTCAAATCCCACACTGTGTGTGACCTCAGGCAGACTACCCAGCAGTTTATCTTAGCTCATTTTCTCAAGCTATTTAATAGTGATCACAATAATAATAGTATCTATTTCTTGATGGCTTTGACAACCATGTGAGTTGATACATGTAAAGCACCTAGAACAGCACCTGGTACACAGTAGACACTCAAATGTTGGTAATCATTATGTTGTTCAAATCCTGGCTTTACCACTTGTAGGATGTGTGACCTCAGCTTTCTTAGCTGGAAAACAGGGTCCTATTATAACATATCTCATATAATTGCTAAATTAAATAATTTTATATATATGCAGAACTAACTGGCATGAAGCATGAAAGATTTAGATGTGTGCTGATTTCAGTTTTCTTAATGGCACCAAATAGGAGCCAGTTAGCTTCCCAACCACTTCCAGGGGGCATAACAAGCAGGATCTCAACCCTACTTCAGATAACCACCATCACAACTCCCTAGCCAGCTGAGCTGGGGAATCCTAACCCATGCTAAAAGTTTTTCCCATGTCTGAGGGGAAGGTGAGTTGAGCTGGCAGGGGTAGAAATGGGCATGAAGTGCCTCCTGGATGGCTGTCCACATGTCTAAAAGCCTAGCGTCTAAGCAGACCTACTTAGCTAATCTAACAGACATTAGGAGGCCAATATGTCCTTCCCTCAGAATATAAAAGAAGAGGCATGCATGGGCACAGACATACCTGTATTGCTGCTTCCAGCTACTACAATGTGCAAATTTCACTGCTTTCCTTCATGGAGTTACTGGCTGACAATTCTGCAACCATCTTCTGCTTATCCCACCCCCAACATTAACACTTTTTCTCCACTGTCTACTTGCAGATCCTTCTTTTGGCAAAAGTTTCTCAAGGTAAGCCCAAATCTCCCTTTATTCTAAAAGATAATAATTCACCCTTAAAAGATAATTACTATCTGGCAGTCACTGTTCTAAGTGCCTTGTATATGTTACATCATTTAATCCTCTCAACCAATGTATGAAATAGGTACTGTTATTATTCCCATTTTTTAGATGGGAATGCTTAAGAATTCAAACCCAGGTAGTCTGGTTCTACCATCATGCCCTTAAACCACTATTTTATATTTCCTCTCCTTCCCCCCCCTACATTTTATTATGAATATTTTCCAACATATAGAAAAGTTGAACAAGTTTACAATGAATATCTATATATCCACCATTGAATAGATTCTATAATTAGTATTTTACTATATTTACCCTATCACATATCTATTTGTTCCTTTATCCATCCACAAATTCATCTTAAATTCTTTATGCATTTCAAAGTACTTTACCCCATACATTTGAAAACTTAAATGAAATCAACAAATTCCTTGAAAGGCAAACTACCAAAGCTCATTCAAGAAGAAACAGATAGCCCAAATAACTCTGTATCTATTAAATAAATTGACTTTGTCATTAAAAATCTTTCCACAAAGAAAACTCTAGGCACACACGGCTTCAATGATGAATTCTAAGAAATACGTAAGAAAAAAAAAAAAGCCAATTCTATACAAACTTTTCTTGAAAATAGGAGAGAAGAAAACGTTTCCCAACTCATTTGGTAAGGTCAGTATCTAGATATGTAAACCAGAAATGGACATCATGAGAAAACTACAGACTAAAATCCCTGAAACATCAATACATAAACAAACAAACAAAAAAACCCTTAACAAACTATTAGCAAACCAAATCTGGTAACATATAAAAAGGCTAACATGTCATAACCAAGTGGGATTTATTCTGGCAATGCTAGGCTAGTTCTTGTTTCAAAAATCAATCAATGTAGGACTTCCCTGGCGGGGCAGTGGTTAAGAATCTGCCTTCCAATGCAGAAGACAGGAGTTCAATTCCTGGTCAGGGCACTAGGATATCACATGCCTTGGGGCAACTAAGCCCATGTGCCACAGCTACTGAGCCCACACCACAACTAGAGAGAAGCCCAAGCACCACAAGGAAGAGCCCAAGTGCCACAACAGATGATCTTGAATGCTGCAACTAAGACCCAATGCAGCCAAATAAATAATAAATATTTTAAAAATCAATCACTGTAATTCACTATATCAACTGATTAAAAGAGAAAAACTATATGATCACTCCATAGATACAGAAAAAGTATTTGAAAAAACGAATCCAACATCCACTCTTGATAAAAGCTATCACAATAAACTAGGAATAAAAGGGAATGTTTTCAACCTGTTATAAGGCACCTACCAAAAAATCTACAGCTAACATCAAACTTAATAATAAAAAATTGGGAACAAAGCAACAGTATCTGCTCTCACCACTTCTACTAAACACTGTATTGAAGGTCTTAGGGAGTGCAATAGGACCCCTTCTCCTAGAAAAGCCATACACTGTGGAAATGAAGACAAAATTATTTATATTTGCAGATTACATGATTGTCTCTGTAGAAAATCTTTTAAAATCTACCAAGAAAAGTGAGTTTGGCAAGGTTGCAGGATACAAGGCCAATATACAAAATTAAATAGCATTTCTATATGGTAGTAAAGAATTTTAATTTGATCTTAAGAAAACAATATTATTTACAATGGCATTAAAACATGCAATCTTAAGAGATAAATGGAACAAATATGTGCAACATCTGTATGCTGAAAACTAGAAAATAAGCTGCATAGATCAATGCACTTCAAAAACTCAAGCATACATATCCCTTAAATAAAGTTCGATATTTGTTTACAATATTTTAGGCAAAATTTACTTTCAGTGAAATGCACAAACATTAAGTATACATCTGCTGAGTTTTGTAAAATGCATACACCTGTGTAACTCTCTTTTCAAGATATAGATCATCACCCAACAAAGTTTCCTCATGCTCTTTCCCAGTTAATCTCTGTGATACCTCCCACAGGCAACCACTGTTCTGAAATTTTTTTCCTATAGATTAGCTGTTTTAGAACTTTATATAAAGGAATAGTAGAGTACGTACTCTTTTATGTAAGGCTTCTTTTACCCCTAAGTGTCTTTCTTTTTCCTTTTTTATTTGGCTGTGCCATAGGCAGCATACAAGATCTTAGTACCCCGGCCAGGGATCAAACCTGTGTCCTCTGCAGTGGAAGCGCAAAGTTCAAACCACAGAACCACCAGGGAATTCCCTTGTTTCAACAAAGAATATGTACTGAGCAATTACATATGCTAAGTCATTCAGAAGTGTCAGTCTCTGCATCAACAGTTCAACACAGGAATTAACTTCTAGTTTGAATGCACCAGCCAAAAGGTGGCACTAGGAAAGCTATGGGGAGGGAGTCTGGCAGTGAGCTAGCAGTGGCATGGGAAGTCCTCCTAGAAATACCATGGGGGATGGTGGTGGCTTGTATTAGGGATGTAGATCATAACTAGGGTATAGTTACAGCCAATTTAGACCTGGGTCTCTTCTCCAGTCTGACAGACAGACTGGAGCAAAGGGAAAAGACTTGTCCTTCAGAAGAGCAAAAAAGTCAGACCTCTGGAAGTAAACCCTAGGAGACATTTGCAAATTTTGCAGCTCCAAATAGTTTTAAAGCAGGAAATGAAAGGCAATACAGTAAGTCCCCTACATACGGACATTCAAGTTTCAAAGATGCAAATACTGTGTTTGCATGTCCAACCATGTAAGTTAGTTCACGTGTCTGGTGTACACTGTCATGTGCATGCATAAGCGGTTGTCCTTTTCTGTACTTTACCGTACAGTACTGTATAGAGTACAGTAGTACAGTATCTTTATTTCAAGCCCAGGATTTCCAGAAGCAAGCATAAAAGCAGTACTGCTAAGAAGCACCAAGCAGTAACGATGGGAACAAAAGTGAAAATAACTGAGAGAGCAGAGTGACAAGAGGAAGAATAACTGAAGAGATACACGATGTAGGAAACGCCAGAGGGATTTTCTTTATCTGAGGAGGCATTGTTAGTTTTTGAAGCACAGGACCCAAATGTAGAATGTAGCATGCAACAAAGGTTGCAGCAGGCGTTCAGAATGCAATCTAGGGCTACCAGGTCATCTATGACAAAAGTAAAAGAGTTACTACCTAGACATCACTGGACTGTTTTTTTCAAGATGGTAGATAGAATTGAATCCAGCAAGGAACCAGAACCTGTGCCGTCAACGTCAGGCATGAGTGAAATTATACCTTGCCCTCCATCTCCTATTGCTGACGATCCTTCAGCTCTACCATCTCCCACCTCCTCAGCCACCTCCAGTCAGTAACTCTTGCCTGTTCACCCGATGCCAGCCCCTGTATGCCAGCTGTTGTACTGTACTCCTGTACTTTTCAAGGTACTGAGCCGTAAGATTAAAAATGTTTATTTTTTTGCATTTGTTTTTTATGTTTTATTTGTGTGAAAAGTATTATAAACCTATTACAGTGCAATACTATATAGCTGATTGTGTTAGTTAAGTACCTAGGCTAACTTGGTTGGACTTACGAACACAGTCTCAGAGTGGAATTCATTTGTATGTAAGGGACTTACTGTACATGCTGTTTTGTATCAGGTACTGGGCCTGGCACTCTATGTTACACAAACTCATTCGATCCACCCAACTAATTCATAAGGCAGCCATTATTTTCCTCCAACTTAAAGATGAGGTAATAAGACTTTTATTTAGCACTGGCCATTTGATGAGGTAAAAATTCTTTTCTATTTCCCTTTAAAAAATCACAGAACTGCAACTCTTGGTGGTTGGATGACTTGCAAAAGGTCACTCTGATACCAATTATACAGTCAGGATATAAAGCCCACTTCTGTTGGTTTTGTGAAGCTAAGTTATTTTATTCTACCTCTAAAAATGATGATTTCTTGCCCAAAGTTAGTAAGATACCAGCTGGTGGACCCAGCACTATATAATTTTAAGGCATTATAATTGTTATATTTCGAATTATTTACCTAGCTTTCTCCTTGCAAAGAGAATAATGAAGATCATCCATCCAAGAACCAAGTCCTTACCTGCACTGTCGGCTTCCTGGATTTCCAAGTGTTGCCAGGTTTCAAGCTGCTGTCCTCGAGGGTACCATGCTGGGGATTATGACAGCAAGCTGAACACCGGATGCACTGGTGATGGTGGCACCGGCAATTGTAGCAGTTTGGAATCATATTTCTCTTTCGCAAAGCAGGACAGATTTCCCCAGAACAATAAATGCAAGGGTCATGGACTACAGCTCCCTGGACATTACAGGAGTAAGAGCACGTCCTGTGGTAATCAAAATCACCACAGTGTAGTGGCTTACAGCACATGGATTGTTCTAGACCTTTGCTTGCAAAACATTCTGTGTAAGTGGGAGTTTCTGACTGAAGGGGTGATATGGAATGATATGATTGGTCTGTGGCATGATAGGGTTGGTCTGTGGGGTGATATGATTGGTCCATGGGATGGTGCCTCAATTCTCTATAGCTGGAACTCATTGGCCGAAAGTTTTGGTCAATAGGTTTTGGTCTCTGGGTAAAAGTCTTGTTATGAGTGGTTAAACCTGGCAAATGAGATGTAGATAAGGATTTGCTACTCTCTTCAAAGAACTTTCGTCTGTCTGCAAAGGGCAAGAGGATGGCTTCCTCCCCAGCTTGGACAGTAGACACTTTCAATTCCTTGTCACCTGGGTTGGAAGGGCCTTCCATGGCTAGTGCCACATGTGGCTGCAGGTTGTGCTCTGGTGACCATCTCCAGTGACCTCCACAGACTCCATGGTGAACGTTTGTTTTTTCAGAGTCTGAGGAGGATGGGTCAGATGCTTTCCACCAGCTGTTTGGGTTCAAAGAGGACTGGCCAGATCTCTGGCCAGGACTCACTCGTCCCTCCAAGCCAATCCTAGATTCTTGACCCTCAGGGGCTTGACTGAGGCACTCTGAAGACCTAGCTCTGAGTATCATGCTCTTGTTGAAGAGCTTGTCTCTGGGGCTTGGTGGTTTTTTATATGAAGATAGAAGAGCTGAGTTAGAGGAAGGAAGTGGAGGACTTTCTAGGGTCTCCTCAGTCTCTTCCACTGGCTCCTTGGTGTAACACAGCTGTGACAAGGGACTCTTGCCTTTCTGGAGCTGGGCCTTCCTCCTCTGAATTTCATTACGTAGATTGGTAGCAAAACGTTCACTCTTCCGCCGGTTTTGGATCGAGCGGCCCCGGTACCCTCCATTTCGCCTACTGCCCACCCGGCCACACTCCTTGGGCTCACTGTCCCCTTCCTCAGTTGCCTCTGTGCTGCCAGCTACTTTAGGGTTTGAAGAACAGTCCCTGGTTTGTTGAGCAAGGGAGCCAGAAGACTGCTGGCTGACCAGTTCACTGTCAGCTCTGCTTGCTCTGTTTGGATCCTGGAAACCTCTTTCTGGATGGTGTCCATCAGCCTCTCCATGTGGAGAACTGCTTGGGCTCTGATGACCTGAACCCAGAGGTCTATCATCCACTGGCTTGGTCTTTCTCTCTTTGCTCAGCTGGTCCTGGGTTCCTCCTGCAGGGGCACATGGGCTTTTCTTGCTTGTGTGGCTACTGTGCATGTGCAAAGGGGATAGAGTCCACTCCTGCCCATCCTGCCCAGCTTGGAGCTCTGTCCCTTTGCTGTCCCTAGTATCAAGGTGCACACGCTGCAAGTGGGACACCAGCAGCTGTTCAGGGGCACTATGGCGATGCCCTGTGGGTCCTGTGAGGTGTGGAGAGCTGCCAAAAGAAGTCTTAGCTAGCTCTGCTGAAGCCTGGTTGAGTGGGCTGGAACCTATGCTGGAAGTTTTGTCATATGCTTTTGGGACTCCGACAGCTTTGGCTGAGGCCTCCATCAGTAGATGCTCAGAGCCCTTCTGGCTAGATTCAGGAGGTTGGCTGAGCTCACAGTTCTGATGGCCCTCATTTGTCACTTGGTCTTGCCCGCTGAGGCAGCAGAACCTATTAGGGTTCCTTGGGGATAGCATGGTGTCCAAGCTAGGTTTCTCCTTCTGTTGCAAGGAATCTATAAGCTCAGAAGCCCTGCACTGCTCTCCATTGAAGAGTTGGGCTCTGGAGGCCTGAAGACTGTCTCGCCTCACTGGAGGTTGAGGGGGACCCCTGACAGCCTTGGCAGGCTCTGAGTGGGAGACCTCCTGAGGACAAGATGACATCTGGGAGCTAGGAGTCAGGTGACCCCCACTGGTGCGCCAGCCACCTCCTGAGGTCTCGACCACATTAGGGCGACCATTAGGGGCTTTAGTTGGCCCTGGGCCTTGCATGATACAGTCCACAGAGGCTGGCTCCTCTGGCCTGAGGGAAAGGGCACAGTCAGAGGCATTTGAGCTGGCTGAGAAGGAGCTATAGGCTGAGTCACGCTGGTTGGGGTATGTGCTCTGGTCAATGGGCAAGAGATGGCCCTCATAGGTGGCTTGGCCTGGTTGCTCCAGGCTCTCCATACTGCCAATGGAGCTGCTTTTCTCAGTGCTGCAGTGCCGGGAGAGTGGACACCACTGCACACACACGTCACTGCAAGACACAGGACACATGGGTTAGTTAGCCACGTCACCAGATTACTTTCCCACCTTGGCCATCCCTGCCACGGGAGAAGGCAAGACAACCCAGAGGCACCATGCCACAAGGGAGAGGGAGATAAGGCAAAAGAGGAAGGAAGGGAAACAGAAAGAGCAGGACGCTGGGGATGCCACAGAAATGTGGTAAAATGGGAGACAAGACAATATGTGGAAGAAGAATAGGGCAAGATCGAAAGACTAACAGTGCGAGAACTCCACTAGGGGTAGTCCTCTGTTTCTCTGCCTTAAGTGAGTCTAGAATTGCTTCTGGCCTGTTGCTGTCCCCTGGGAGCCAGCTATCTGCTCTCTGCTTGGAGAAAGAAGCACAGACTATTAGCATTTGAGAGGGGCCCTGAAGGGCTGATTTAATTTCAGTCAGCCTATTTTGTAAATCAGTGGTTCTCAAATTTGAGCATGCATCCAAATCATCCAGAAGGTTCAATGAAACACAAGTGACTAGGCCTCATGCTCAGAGTTTTAGGTCTGGGTGGATCCTGAGAATTTTTACTTCTGACAGTTTTCTGGGTGATGCTACTGCTGTTGGTTCAGGGACCACACTTTTGAGAACCACTGGTTTCAAGCAAGCCCTACAAAGGGAAGTGGTTGTGAGGGGGTAATTTTCTCAAGATTACCCAGCTATAGTTCACGGCCCAGACAGGGCCACAGTTTTAGCATTCCCCTGTTCTTTTCTTGATAATAGTAATCCTCACTGTTTACTGAGGACATATGATGTGCCAGACACTTTCTAATGTCTCGTTTCAAACTGAAGGGGAGAGATTATTATCTCCACTTGACAAATGAGAAAACCAAAGCTTAGAGAGGGGAAGTAAAATGACAAGCTCATATAGCTGCCAAAGAAGCAGAGATGGAATTTGAACCTGGGCCTCTGTGAGTCTAATGTCCTGGCTCTTCTGCTACACTGTCTGTTAAATGGAAATGATAGTGGTATCTGTATCAGAGGGTTGCTTTGCAGGTGAAATCAGATAATAAAAGTGAAGCTCTAGGTGCCTAGTGAGGGTTCAACACCTGGTTGAGAGTAGCACCTCTCTTGATTGTTGTTTTCATGATTATTGTTATCAGCATCCCCTCTACTATGACTACTGACATTATAGTGGCCCCTGCCCACCCAGGCTGCCCTCATCCCCCACAGCAAAGCCAAACTGGGGAGACCAATGATGGAACTAGGATCAAACACAATCTTGAATTTTAAGTACCATTTTCCATACACAAAGCCAAACTGAGCTAAGTCATGCCAGTAATTCCCTGTCACTAGAACCCCAAAGGTTGCAGGCGGCTCAAAAGGCCACAGTTCTGAACGCCAGAGCTGAGCAGTGGCAGGCACCCACAAGATCCTCTAGTTCAGCCTCTCCTAATTCCCGCTCACCGCCTTGCCCCTTAGCCACTCTGCTTACTTGACCTCTGGGCTAAGAATCCATCAATTCCTTGTTGGCAGGGAGATTTGCTATCCACCCCCACCACCCTTCCTGATGAAAACAGCCACACCCCCACTTAAACAGAAGCCAAGCTCAGAATGTGTTTCTGTGTATCCTTTCAGAACAAAACTGCCCCTGCCTCTGCCCTGAGCCCCTGGCTTCCAATATCAAATAAAGATACAGAGTCCGGGCAAATAAAACCCTTAGCTTCCCTGAGCCTCATCAACAGAAATTCCTTCTCAGAGGGAAGATATTGCTGTGGAAGGGAAAAGGCAGCTTAAGCTAGCAGCTTTGCTGGCTCTGGGCTTGCTTAAAAAGCTCTCTGCATTTGCTGGGTAGCTCCCTAAATTGAGAGATCCTCATTGCGGGTGGACCCTGTTATTCAGGGAGGTCCCCATTCTGAAGGCTTTGGTTGTGTGACAGAGTTGGATGAAAAACACTAGATGTGGTCACTGTGAGTCGCTAGAGCTAGAGAAGAGGACCAGAACCCAGTCCCAGGGTCACCGACAACAGAGACTAGGATGATAGGGAGCCAGGGAAAGAGATTGCAAAGGAAATAAGGTGAAGAACAGGAAAGAGAAGTGTCTTGCAAGCCATGTGAAATATTTCAAGGAAACGTTTTCTAAAAGGAAAGGGACTGTCCCAAAGTCACAGAGAATTAGCAATAGATGATGATCGGAAGCCAGGCCCTCTGGACTGCCCCACCCCCCTTCACTTTCCAGGATAGCACTCTGGGCTCTATAGCCTCCAACGGGGACTAGAGCACTCCTGAGTGGCTGGGTGGTCTAGCCTCCAGCCTGTCTTGAAGGGAAGGTTCCAGACTCACCTCGTGTTGCAGCCGGAGTGCCAGGACAAGCTGAAGGCTTCAGAAGGGAAATGCATGGTGGTAGCCGCTTCAGGGCATCCCTCCAGCAGCTTGGCCACATGCCATGAGTGCGGCCTACTGACAGGGGCGTTTCTCCTACAGCAAAAAAGGGACAGGAAGTCAACTTAGGGAACCAGAGCTGAAATCACTTCCCAGGCAGCTTCCGCCCCCACCCCCTCTTTCCCTTAAATGAAGTAGCACATCTTGCAAGGAACTGGTGTAGGAATCTTAGCAGCTACCCACTCAGCTCCCAGAACTCAAATCTCCTTCATCCCAAAGACAATCCATGGACATACAGAATTTTAGAGTCATAGGGCTCTTTTGGTCATGGGTATATCCCAAGCATGTACAGCAATGCCAGACACATAGTAGATGCTCAATAATTATTTGTGGAATATTTGTTGCTCAATGAACAGTGTGCCCACTCTAAATTTTCTCTGAGAAAAAATAAATGTAGCCAATCTTCCCATTTTTCTCTAAGAAAGAAATAGGTAAATCATTGAGAAGCTTGAACAAGTCAACACCAACTGACTGTCAATTCTCCAGTTTTGGGCTCATTCAATTTGATAAGCATTTGTTGTCTGTGTACTGTGTACCATCTGTGCATACCTCTTGGGATACAGAGATCAATCAAGCATAGGCTTTATTCCTGAGAACTTACTGGTAAAGGCATTGAGAGAGGGAAGGACAAGATGGCCACAGAGGTGAGGCTGCTAAGTTTGTAGGTAGAGGTTTGGCAAGGAACCCTCATTTCAGCCAGGGAGAATAGAATAACGTGATAGATGGCATGGTACTAGGCTAACAGGGAAGACTGGCTATTCAAGGGCAGGGGTGAATAAAGAGAAACAGGTCTGAGGCCAAGACCCTGGATGCAACCACAGTACCTGTCTGGTGCGGGAGGCTGCAGCCACAACTCTTGCACTGACAGGCTTCTAAGGACCCATCCCTGTGCTCTGGTATATTTCACATGAATAGAAGCCACCCTTGGAAGTGGGGAAGAGCATGTATGGGGCACAGGTAGTGCCAAAGGATAAAGAGATGATTGATATGAGAGAGGGAGAGAAAGTGGGGAGGAGAAGAATAAGAGGAGGGGGGAAGGAAGAGGGCAGGGGGAAGGAAGGAGAGGGGAAGGGAAGGGAGAAGAGAGGAGAGGACAGAGGAGGAGAGGTGAGGAGAGGAGAAGAAACAAGGAGAGAAAGACAGATATCAGATGGGCCAGGTAGATGACAGAGGTAAGAGGGAAGAGATGGTACAGATATAAACAAATGACAGAAATGGAGAAGTCTGAGAAAGAGTACAGGGAACTATATAGGGAGAAATGGATGACAGAGAACAAGATGGCAGAGTAAGAGAAACAGATGATAAATAAAGGAGATGACAGAGAGATAAACAGATGATAGTTTATTTACTAATTTTTTCATTCAATTACTGTGGCAGGTTCCATACTAGACAGTGAGGAAGCAGAGTTGACTAAGATAAGGCCCCTGGTTTTCAACATGCTTGTTATAGAGTGGGATAAATCAGCTCTCTACCTCCCAGGAGCAGCAGTAGAGAGACTAGAGCTGAATCCATATTCATGGGGAATGCCCCTTATCCTGGCAGAAATACAGAAAATCCCAGCAGGGCAGAGCTCTAGAGGGCTAAGGCCTGAAAAAGTAGTCCTGAGGAAAATGGCCTTGCTGGGGAAAACATGTGTTGAGTAGTAACAGGCCAGACACAGAGAAGGAGATATAAAAGGAAGGGAACTGGAAGATGCCTGCCAAAGGTCAGGAACCAGAGCCACAGATCAGCAGCAGCAGTGAAAATTTATGGGAAGGAGAGGAAGTGAGGGCCACATATTTAACCACTGTTCTATTATGGATTTCAGAGTGCCAGCAGGGAGGCTGAAGGCACTAGAAGACCTTGGGGGAATGTGCCTGCTCCAGAGTTTCACACACAAAACCATGTTGCTAGAAATCTCTCCAGTGGCCGTTACCCAGGAGTCATCCATTAACAACTATTTATAAAGCATCTCATAGAAGTACTATGTACTAGTAGATACTAAGTACCATGTGTATCTAACTATATACCACAGTTCCAGGCACTAAGGATACAGTGGAGAACTGGGTACCTCTCTTATTTGAGGCTCTTCTTCCATATCCAGCATTTTTGAAGTTCTGAGTCCAGGGTTTAAAATGGTGGGCAGTCAGCCTTGATGCCACCTTTTTTACAACCATCCAATCCCTTATAGAGTTCTACTGAATCTTCTCTTACAATATCTCTTTGGCTTGGCCTCTTTCTCTCTCTCCCCACACCCATACTATTTTCACTGAGACTATTCCACATAACCACACTTCTCCTCCACAGAACCTGCCACCCACAGCTCCTGTTCTAGTCCAGGCCTTTAACATTTTGCGACCAAAATACTGTGTTAGTCTGGCATCCAGTCTCACCTGGTTTTACCTCCAGTCACTGCTTTTAGATCATATGTCAAATACCAATTGGATTGTGGTACTCTCCTATTCAAGAATCTTCACTGGTTGGACCTGACTTTCAAAGCCCTTTCTAAGCTATCTTTACCCACCCAACCTAACCTCTCATGTCTCTGCTCCAATCACACTCTGCAACCAGCTTTGTGCCTTTGCTTTTGGTTTTCTAGTAGAATCTAACACAGGCCCTGGAATTGGACATTGGTTAAAATCCCAGCTCCACCACTTACAAGCTCTGTTGTTTAGATAGGTGCCTTTACTTCTCAGAGGTCTAGCTGCTATGACAGTAAGATGGTGATGCTAGTACCTAATTAATAGGGTTGTAGTGTTCAAATGATATAATGCTTGTCAACTGCCTAGAACAGAGTTTCAGTTACGACTGTGTTCCCTTTGCCTGGAATGCCCCCTCCCATTTTGGTACTCTAAGCCCCACCTGTTCTTCAAGGTAGTGCTCAAGTAATGTCTATTCCATGGAGCTTGTCCTTAGTAATCTAGTCCCCACAATTTAGCCCATCAAAAATAATGTTTGATATTGATCATCATCATTTCATGTACATAAGTCTCACCCTAAGAACTATATCAAGCCCAAAGGTGATAAGACAAAGACAAATGAGTCAGATCTACTAAGTTCATAGCCTAACATTACCACTTTGGATGTGTGATTCTGTGTAAGTCACTTAACCCATCTGAGCTTCAGTTTTATTATCAGAAAAAAAAGAACAATAATCCTTACCTGGTTATGTTACTATGGGGATGAGGCAGAACATTCTCAAAGCTTCTGGGACACATACTGATGTATAGCATATGGTCAATAAGGAGAGGGTACTGTAATAAGAGTTGTTGGCTCAGACTTAGCCTTCTCGATAGTTCAAGAGTCCTTCCACCCAGATTTGCCCATCCACTCTAAGGGTTCCACTAGCATCACCCTTGCCAAACTTTGAAAGGTAGCTTACAAAGCCTCCTACTCTCTCCAGGGTTTCTCCAGGAGTGGGAAACAACCTTAAAGGAGATAGAAGCAAGAAAGTGGAGGCTTTGAGAACACTGAGAGAAAAGTACAAGCTACAGGGAAGAAAACCCCAGTGCAGGAACTGCAGTCAGAACAGGAGCCTTCTAATCCTAGATTGGGAAAGGAGAGGAAACCATCTATCGGGTCTAATACTTGGTCTACTATTATTCCTAAAGAGCCCTAGATTTGGAGTGAGTCCACACTCATATTCTAAACCTAGCTGTGTCACTGGGGGCACAGTCATTCTCTGAGTTGTAATTCTTTACTGGTAAAATGGAGACAATCAACAAATCTTACTCATGACTTAAAGTCTGGATTAAATGCAGTCCCACGTGTGAACTCACTCATCATAGTGCCTAATATACTATTAACTTAAAAAAATAACAGGGACCGTTTACTAGACACTTAAGATGTACCTGGCACTGAGCACTTTGCATGCATTAGCTGATTCAATCCTCACTCCAACCTTATCAGTAAGCACCATTATTATGCCCCCTTTTATGGGATGCGGAAACAGAGACACAGAGAGCTGAACTGCTTTGCCAAGAACACATAGCTAGTAACCAGTAGTTGAGAATGAGGCTCTGGTCCTCCAACCCTTGTTAGGATACCACATGCCCCCACCTCCCCAAAGAGGGATCTATCTCAAAGAGCTTATATACCTGAGTCTTCTCCTAGGCATTCCCTCAAGAAGCAGTCAGAAAAAGACAGTCTCGGTAGTCCTAAAGTTTAAACCATTCCCTCCTTAGGCAGTGGGAAGGAGGATGAGAAGAAATAAGCAAAGAGGTAAAAGAGAATGCCAACCACCAATCTAGCTATAGAGGCAACAGTCTCCTACCCTTTCTCCTAAGGCACTATTAAACACACTATCATTCATTGGGGCTTCCCAGGTGGTACACTGGTAAAGAATCTGCCTGCCAGTATAGGAGATGCAGGAGACGTGGATTCGATCCCTGGGTCAGGAAGATCCTCTGGAGTAGGAAATGGCAACCTCCTTCGGTATTCTTGCCTGGAAAATTCCATGGACAGAGGAGCCTGGCAGGCTACAGTCCATGGGATTGCAGAGTAGGACACGACTGAGCACACACACACACATCATTCATTACCCCAAAATTCCTTTCTTAGGAAGCAAAAAGAAAGGGATATTGAAGAAAGAAAGCAGAAGGGGGAAGAAGGGTAGCAGCCATGATGGCCATGGCTACCAGTAGTACCTACCATGGAAGTTGCCCAGGATGGGGAGATAATTTAGGAGAGGGCTAGGTATCCAGCCAGCTCAGACGGTCCTCAACAACCCCTCCAGCCAGCCCCTGGGGCTTCTTTCTGCAGGCTGGATCCTCCCTTAGCTGAGACTCATTTGCCTTCCTTTAAAACCTTGTGAGAGAAGGGGCCATCAGCCCAAGCCCCTGAGTGTGCTCCAAGGGGCTCAGGCACAGTCAGGTCCCAATTCCAAGAACAGAAAGGAATAGCACCGAAGGCAAGGTATGGCCATCAGCCTGGTTGGGCCTAGAGGAGGCCACCACCTTAGGGAACGAGGGCCAGTGTCAAGAGCTGGATAGGAGTGAAGACGCTGCTCCAGAAAGTAGCCAGCACCCTGGTGGCAAAGGGAAGGATGAAAGGCAGTTCCAGCAGCACAAACAGCCCTCCTGTTCCCTACTCCAGCCTCCTCTGAGCTCTGGCCCACCCCCTTACATAGCTCAGAGGCCAATAAGGAAGCTGGGCCCCCAGCCACTGCTAGAACTCAGGAAAGGAGCAAGGAAATGATGTTTGGGAAAGATAAAGTGGGTGTCTAAAAAAGTTTTTTTAAATACACGCAAGTGAGAGAGAAAAATACCCCAGACACATACACTTAAAAGAATTCCTGTGCTTCCTGGACTGGGTTGACTCCACCCAGCCATCTCCGCAGGTCCTCTGAGCCCCAGAAAAGGAAAACCCAGATCAGCTAGGCCCAGCAGCCTCCAGGTCCAGCAAAGCAAGTAGCACTACAGCTGGTTTTACATAGCTGGGGGCAAGGAACCTAGAGATCTCCCAGGATGAATATCCTGTTGAGACAGAAAGATTCATAAACCATTCTGGACCGTATTTTCAGAGTCTGCCCATCCTATGGGCATCTGAGCAGACCCAGAGGAAACTGCATTTCACACCAGAGACTCCAACTCCAAAACAGTGCTGCTTGGAGTCAGCATCCCTGCCTCTGCCATGACTTTACTCTGACCTCTGGCAATTTACTCCCCCTGTCTGGGCTTCTGTTTCCTCTCTGCAAAATAAAACATTAAAGCCCATTGTCACAAACAACCTCTCCAACTATATGGCACACTCTGAGGTAACAGTCCTCAGCCCCAGGCTGGGGGTCCACATGATATCCTCACTGACCTATGCAACAGCCAGAACCCAGAGCAGCCCCACAGAAGTTTATTACATACCCTAAGCCCAAGCTCAAGCATCAGAATTTAATTCCTCTTGGGGATTCAGAGTTGGGATTTTTCCCTTCATAATACTCCAGGATCTCCAGGCCAGTTTCCTTTGGCCTCTGATCCCAATTTCAGCCACTTCTGGCCCCTGAGAGAGCTTATGTGGGCTTCCTCAGATCAAGAAATATCCCAGGGCCCTTCCTCTCTGGGGAAACCATGCCAGGTGACCCCTTCCCCACTCTGCCCTCTGGACCTCCTGGGGAAGTTTGAAAGGACTTTTGTTTACATGTGCCTATAAAAGGCAGGTGCCATCCAAGTAAGCCCACAGACCCTCCTCTGGTAATCAGAAGTCCTGTAAGGGGGGAGTTTGGGGATTTAGTATGCCTGCAGATCTGGGGTGGAGATTCAGCTTTCCCACACACTGATTGTTTGGCTTTGGGCATGTCACAGAGACTCAATTTCCTCATCTGCAATGCATGCTTGGCACACAAAAGGCATTCAGTAAAAGATATCCATTATTAATATCATCCTTGACCCCAAATAATAATGGATAAGGTACTTTTAGTGGCAAGAAAAAGAATTTCTTCAAGCCACATGAAGAGGAAAGCAAGAGGACTAATTAAGAGAAGGTTCAAAAATCAAGCCTAACTTTCTAGAGTAGCACTTCTCAAACTTCAGTGGCCAGACTAATCACCTGGCCATCTTGAATCAGATTTTGATTCAATAGATCGAGAGTAGGCTCCAGATTCTGACTTTCTACAAAGCTCTAGAGTGATGGTGATGCTGCTGGTGTAATAACCACATTCTGACAATACACTAGGGAATACAGTACCTTTGGCAATAGCACTACACTAGGGAATAACCCCTGCTCTGAAACAGCATCAGAATAAACAGTCGCTTCTAATCCCATTACTCAGGTCTGGGTACCTAGCCTTCCCAAATCTGGTCACCAAGTGCCTTTCTCCTTCCACTCTGTAACCCAGTCCATAAAAATGCTTCCCTGACCCCCATTTCCTAACAAAATAAAGAATAACAAATGTGATAGCAGCCTGGCCCTGTCAGTGGTCAGATGGGTTGAGGAAGTTTTGACTAGAGATGCAAGCATGTTTTGGGGATTGCCTTAGGTAGGGAGGCAGGATGGGAGTATGAGAGTTGGGGAGTCACCAGAAGAGGTGATATGATGGACAGATGGACACAGGCAGTATATAATCAAGAAATCCTTGGGGAGAGGATGATAAGAGAGGAATTTGAGCAGTTTGGCCAGTTTGGGATTTAGAAAGGAGAGACCGGGAGGTGGGGTTGGGATAAAGTGGGTAACTTCTCACTTAGCAGAGCTAAGTTCCAGACAACATGAGCAAGCATCACCTCCTCTGTTCAGGGGAAAGTAAAGGTGACTGGGTCTTTTTTAAGCACTCAGAGGATAAGAACCTGTTCTGGAGCAAGGAGGGTGGGCACATGCATGTGGAAATGACAGATCTGTCATTAAGGCTCCCTTGTAAAGGCTGTTGTGAGAGGTGAGGGGAGGGAAGTGGACCAATTTTAGGAGGAGTCACTCTCTAGCTGCTCTAGAGGGCTGTCACCCCAATATCTTCCAAGAGAACTACTGGTCTCTGAGCCTAGCTCTCAGCAGACCCCTCAAGAACTACTTGGAGGGAGGAAGGCAGGGGGTAAGCAAAAAGAGAACCCTGGCTCTGATCCAACCCAGGGCAAGAAGGAAAATACGGCCCCTACAGCTTGCGGTTATGCATAGCCTAAGGTCTGAGTCGTAACCTACTGCAGGTTCTTTCCTCTTTTAAAAGTGTTTAGATGAGAAGCACAAAATGGTGTCCTTGATTAGCTCTGTTTACTTTCTATGGCTCTTCCAGCCTCTTCCGCCCCTACCAGCACATTCTACCTGCCCCACATGAAGGAAATGAAGGAATTCAAACTCATCTGGCCCGCTCAGCAGGAAGGGAAGCCTGTTTTGTCCACAGCTAGTGAACAAAACAATGCATGGCTTGTTTATCTGACAGAAGGAGGCAAAAGCCGCTTTATCACCATGAAGGGATACAGACCTCTGAAGGCCTCCTCACACCCTCACACTGTTAGCTGGAGGACCCTGTTGATCTGGAGACCTTCCTTATACAGATCCAACCAAGGAGCAACATGTATATGTATGTAAATGTGTGAAAGTGTATGTATGGGTAAGTATGCATGTGCATGTATGGGTAAGTATGTGTATATCTATGTATATGTGAGTGTATATACATATGTATGATTTTAAAGAGAACTTTAAGACAAGACCTTTCTTTTCAGTTGGGGAGCTATAATTTTGGTCATCTGAGATATAGGTACTTTATGTAGAGGGGACTTTTGGTACCCAGTTCTGCCGTTCCACCTTCCCCACTTCTTCTACCTCCCCTCCCCTCTTGGAATAGCCAGGTCAAGTTCTTTCATAAGGATCTGCTGAATCCCCTGCCTCTCCACCCTCTACCTAAGGATCCATTCAAGGCTAAAAAGAAACCCAGAGTAGTGAATAAGAAAGGAAAGGAATGCTGGGTTGGGAGTAAGACTCCCTCAAATGCTGTGATGTGTGTCAAGGGGTGTCTTTTGACTTTCCAAGTATGAAAGTAAAGAGCAATACCCTCATTTGGTTAGGGCTTTTACACTTGACTTTCTGCTTTCATTTCTCCATTTTTTCACATTAGAATCTTTAAAACACGGGGACACCTATTTTTCTAAAGGAGGTTGGAGGGAGGCAACCATATGAAAGAAGTGGGAGAGCTCTGCAAATATTAGGGGCTAGAAAAATGCTTAGTAGTTTAAAAACACAGTACTTAGAATTCTCTTTCAGACTTGGCTGTGAAGCATATTCTAGTTTACATATCTATGTAGAGGCAGATAAAACATACCCATCATAGACTGTTTCTTGTCAATAATCCCAAAGGCAAGGAGGTGGATAGTGTATATTTCGCAGCTTCTAGGAGCAAGGGGAGCAAGTCAAGAATCTGAATAATGAAAGAGAGTTTTTCTCTCTTCCCTGTATATATAAAAGCTAAGGGTGTAACACCAGAGGGCTGAGGGTGACTTCATATGAGCACACAGGGAAAATGACAATAGGTTCACAGAATACCATCTGTTGAGTCAGCTTCTGCTATGATGCCCAATTTCCTAAACCAACACCCAGAGTGATAAAGAAGGTGGAGCATGTTTGTCCTCCAGCCTTAGTTTCTATCAGTAATACCACAGCGTCCCTTGGGAATGAATGCAGGAATAATACAAGACTTCCTTTCTTTTCCTTTTAAGCCATATATCTCCTTCAGCTCAAACTCAGTATTGGAGTATCAATTTTCAGGAAAATGATGAACTCCACAAAGATTTTGCCCAAAGTCAAGTCTCAAAACCTTTAGAATTGCTTCTGGCCACTCCCTAAATGATCTCCACTACTAAATGCATGAAGCCCAAAGACAATGTCCAGTAACAGTGAGAACCTCAATAGAACCAAGAGAACCTACTCATTCTGCTTTGAGGAAACATGACAATGAGGATCAGTGTTCAGCAGAGCTGGAACATGGTAAGCAAGGTAGATAGTACAGGGACATGAGGCTGGGGAAGTGCGAAGGCCAGATCACAGAGTTTTCAAGGTCAAGGTAGGAAGTTTGTGTTTTATTTCCAGTGTAGTGGGAAATAAGCTACTGGAGATTGTTAAGTAGGTGGCAATGATCTAAGTTTTATAAAGATCTCACTAGGCTGATAGATTTAGGCAGGGCAGGAGTAGAAGCGAGGGAACCAGTTTAAAAAGGCTTTTATAGGTAAGAGATAATGGTGATTTGTTCTGGGGAGGAAGTTGTAGGGGTAGAGAAGAGAGGTTTGATTACAGATATCTTGGAGGTAGAGTTGACAATATTCATTGATGGATTGGATGTGGAAAGTGAGGGATAAAGAAGAAGTCATGCCATCAGTGTTGCCTGGCATCTGTACCTTCTTAGCACAGAATTCATGCCTGAAACTGAGTAATCAGTAGTTATTAAAAAGAAGTTAGCAGTCTTTATCATTCTTTTATTCAAGCATTGAGAGGTACTATGAAACATGCCAAAATGAAGAAGATATGATTCCTGTGCTCAAGAAATTTATAGTGTGGTAGGGGGTCAATATGGGGCTTCCCTGGTGGCTCAGATGGTAAAGAACCTACCTGTAATGGAGGAGACATATGTTCAATCCCTGTGTTTGGAAGATCCCTTGGAGAAGGAAATGCCAGTCCACTCCAGTTTTCTTGCCTGGAGAATCCCATGGTTGGAGGAGCCTGGTGGGCTATAGTCCATGGGGTTGCAACAGTTGGACATGACTTAGCAACTAAACCATCATCACAAGGGGATGAATAAAAATACCTATCTAACTATTCTATATACTAACAATAAAACGCTCAGAAAGAGAAATTAAGGAATCAATCCCATTCACCATTGCAATAAAAAGAACTAAATATCTAGGAATAAACTTACCTAAGGAGACAAAAAAACTGCACACAGAAAATTATAAGACATTAATGAATGAAATCAAAGACTACAAAAACAGATGGAGAGATATTCCATGTTCCTGGGTAGGAAGAATCAATATTGTGAAAATGACTATACTACCAAATGCAATCCACAGATTCAATGTGATCCCTATCAAATTACCAATGGCATTTTTCACAGAAGTAGATCAAAAAATTCCACAATTCATATGGAAACAGAAAAGACCCCAAAAAGCCAAAGCAGTCTTGAAAAAGAAGAATGGAGCTGGAGGAATCAACCTGCCTGACTTCAGATTATACTACAAAGCTACAGTCATCAAGACAATATGGTACTGGCACAAAAACAGAAATATAGACCAATGGAACAAGATAGAAAGCCCGGAAATAAACCCATGCACCTATAGGTACCTTATTTTTGACAATGGAGGCAAGAATATACAATGGGGCAAAGACAGCCTCTTCCATAAATGGTGCTGAGAAAACTGGACAGCTACATGTAAAAAAAATGAAATTAGAACTCCTCCTAACATCATACACAAAGATAAACTCAAAATGGATTAAAGACCTAAATGTAAGATCAGAAACTATAAAAGTCTTAGAGGAAAACACAGGCAGAACACACTCAATGACATAAATCAAAGCAAGATCCTCTATGACCCACCTCCTAGAGTAATGGAAATAAAAATAAAAGTAAACAAGTGGGACCTGATTAAATTTAAAAGCTTTTGCACAGCAAAGGAAACTATAAGCAAGGTGAAAAGACAACCCTCAGAATGGGAGAAAATAGTAGCAAATGAAACAACCCACAAAGGATTAATTTCCAAAATATACAAGCAGCTCATACAACTCAATATCAGAAAAACAAACAACCCAATCAAAAAGTGGGAAAAAGACCTAAACAGACATTTCTCCAATGAAGACATACAGATGTCTGACAAACACATGAAAAGCTATTCAACATCACTCATTATTAGAGAAATGCAAATCAAAACTACAATGAGATATCACCTCACACTGGTCAGAATGGCCCTCATCAAAACATCTACAAACAATAAATGCTGGAGAGGGTGTGAAGAAAAGGGAATGCTCTTGCACTGTTGGTGGGAATGTAAATTGATAGAGCCACTATGGAAAAAGGTATGGAGATTCCTTAAAAAACTAGGAATAAAACCACGATATGATCCAGCAATCCCACTCATAGGCATATACCCCGAGGAAACCAAAACTGAAAGAGACACATGTATCCCATTGTTCATTGCAGCACTATTTACAATAGATAGAACATGGAAGCAACCTAGATGTCCATCCACAGATGAATGGATAAAGAAGTTGTGGTACTTATTTACAATGGAATATTACTCAGCCATAAAAAGGAACACATTTGAGTCATTTCTAATGAGGTGGATGAACCAGAACCTATTATACAGAGTGAAGTGAGTCAGAAAGAGGAGGATAAATACTGTATTCTAACACAGTATAGAGAATCTAGAAAAATGGTACTGAAGAATTTATTTACAGGGCAACAATGGAGAAACAGACATAGAGAATAGACTTATGGACATGGGGAGAGAGGAGGAGAGGGTGAGATGTATGGAAAGAATAACATGGAAACTTACATTACCATATGTAAAATAGATAGCCAACAGGAATTTGCTGTATGGCTCAGAAAATTCAAACAGGGGCTCTGTATCAACCTAGAGGGGTGGGATGGAGAGGGAGATGGGAGGGAATTTCAAAAGGGAGGGGATATATGTATACCTATGACTGATTCATGTTGAGGTTTGACAGAAAACAGCAAAAATCTGTAAAGCAATTATCCTTCAATAAAAAATAAATTAATTTAAAAAATCTATGTAACTAAACGGAGTAGAATATCATGTCATAAAGGAAATGCTAACAAAATGAGAGTTTAAAAAAAGAACAAGGGTTTTACTGTACTGAGGACTATATTCAATATGTTATAAAACCTATAATGGAAAATAATTTTTAGAAAGAATATTATATATCTTTATGTATCTCCAAATCACTTTGCTGTACACCTGAAATTAACATGATATATTGTAAATCAACTATACTTCAATAAAAATTTAAAACCATTCATGTAATAAAAACATTATTAAGCAAGTTTTCTTTTTTGTTGTTGTTGTTAAAAATGCTATAAAATCAGTGGTGTCTAAAACCAGACAGTCAAGGAGGAAACAAAGAAGAAAGCACAGCTAGTTGAATCAAGGAAGACTTTGCAGAGCCTCTAATTTTGAAAACTCAGGATAATTTCAACAGGAGGAGACTGGGGAAGAGGTCGTGTGAGGTGTTTGTAAAAACAAGAGTGGGAAGAGCAGGAATATACTGAAGGAAGAACATAGAGTTTCTCTAAGGCATACAGGAAATAAAATTAGAATGATGCAACAACATGGTGAGCCTTAAGTGTTTATCATAACATTTACTTTACCAACAGGCAAGACAGAGGCTTTGGAGGTTCCAGGATAGGAGGAAAGATATGGTAAATTAAGCACTATGTTAGGAAGGTTATTCTCATAGCCATATGTAAGTTGAATTATGTGGATAAATACTGAAAGCATAGTGAAGTGAGTAGGTTAGTGCAATAGACTTAATAAAAGGTATAACTAGAGAGGTGACAGTGAGGGTGGAGTAGAATGAAAGGATGTGAGAAAGGATATAAGAGACAGAATCAAGAAACTTGGACTACTAATTAAATATGGAGGAAAGAGAAGTTAAGATGACCATAAAACAGCTAGTGGTATCACTAACTAGATTGGGAAGTTGAGAACCAGAGCTAGCTTCAGGAGACACGAGTTTGACTTCAGACATGAGCATGTTTGATATGCTGTCTAATGTAGATAGTCATGCCCCACAAGCAGCCTGATATCTGGGCTGCAGTGCTAGAAAGAGGTTAGGGTAGGGTATGGACACGTGATCATTATCCACAGAGAGGGGGCAGCCGAGGCTGTGGCAGTGCATGTGACTGCCCACAGTATATGCATGCAAAGGAAACAGAGTGGATGACATATCTCTACAGAACAGCTAAAGAGGAAGAAGAGCTAATCAAAAAGACAAAACAATAAAATGCAATTTTCAATGATATTGGCAATATATTTTTTTAAACTGTCAGCAAAGTTGCAGGGAAAGAAGCATTCTTATAAACTGCTGGATGGGAATGGATTGGGTGTTTGCCTTAAGGAAACTTGCCATATGTCATCAAGAGACATAAAAATGTTCCTACTGTGCTTGCTTTAGCTGACATATACTAAAATCAGAACAATATAGAGAAGATCAGCATGGCTGTCCCACAAGGATGACATGCAAATTTGTGAAGCACTGCATATTTTTTTCTAGAATTAGAGAGTGGTGGTGGCTATACAACCTTGTAAATATACTAAAACCCACTTAATTCCACACTTGAAAGTAATTAATTTTATGGTTGGTGAATTATATTTGTTTTTAAAAATGCTTGATGTATGAAGCAGGGCACCCAAAGCTGGGGTTCTGTGACAACCTAGAGGGATGGAGTGGGAAGGGAGGTGTGAGGAGGTTCAAGAGTGAGGGGACATGTGTGTGCCTATGGCTGAGTCATACTGATGTATGGCAAAAACCATCACAATGCTGCAAAATAATTATCCTTCAATTAAAATAAATAAATTTTAAAAAATGTTCCTACCCTTTAATCTAATATTTCCATTCCAAGGATTCTATCCTAAGAGAGCAATTAGAAATGAACATATTGATTTATGAGAAGTGTCAACGACTGCAGGGTTAATTATAATGTAAAATTAGCAATATCCTAACTGTTCAAAAATTTGGAAGTTAGGTGAAGTACTGTGTATCTACATGAAGAAATAATAGTCTACCATAGTTGTGTTGCTGTTTAGTTGCTTAGTCGTGTCTGACTCTTTGTGACCCCATCAACTGTAGCCCACCAGGCTCCTCTGTCCGTGGGATTCTCCAGGCAAGAATACTGGAGTGGGTTGCCATTTCCTTCTCCAGGGGATCTTCCCAAACCAGGGAGAGAATCCGCATCTCCTGCATTGCAGCCAGATTCTTTTTTCCTTTGTTAATTTGAGAAACATTTTTATAGCCCTTTGAGTACATGATTAAACTTTTTATTTTAAACACTTATCCTGTATGGAACTATATAAAGTGAAATATTTAAATGCACTTCTGTTTATTTTTTTACTTAAATAATACATTATTATTCATTCAATAAATATTTATAAGCTGGCGACCACATTCCAACCATTTTTTAGAATGTCTTTGTTCATGTACAAAACAAAAGTTGTTTTGAGGACTTTTGTATATTGCATATTTCTGTTTCTATTTCTCTCTCTATATCAGTGCCTCTAACATTCAGAAAACTAAGGTCATGGCATCTGGTCCCATCACTTCATGGCAAATAGATGGGGAAACAGTGGAAACAGTGTCAGACTTTATTTTTTTTTGGGGCTCCAAAATCACTGCAGATGGTGATTGCAGCCATGAAATTAAGATACTTACTCCTTGGAAGGAAAGTTATGACCAACCTAGATAGCATATTAAAAAGCAGAGACATTACTTTGCCAACAAAGGTCCATTGGTCAAGGCTATGGTTTTTCCAGTGGTCATGTCTGGATGTGAGAGTTGGACTGTGAAGAAATCTGAGCACCGAAAAATTGATGCTTTTGATCTGTGGTGTTGGAGAAGGCTCTTGAGAGCCCCTTGGACTGCAAGGAGATCCAACCAGTCCATCCTAAAGGAAATCAGTCCTGGGTGTTCATTGGAAGGACTGATGCTGCAGCTGAAGCTCCAATACTTTGGCCACCTCATGCAAAGAGTTGACTCACTGGAAAAGACCCTGATGCTAGGAGGGATTGGTGGCAGGAGGAGAAGGGGACGACAGAGGATGAGATGGCTGGATGGCATCACTGACTTGATGGATATGAGTTTGAGTAAACTCCAGGAGTTTGTGATGGACAGGGAGGCCTGGTGTGCTGTGATTCATGGGGTCGCAGAGTCGGACACGACTGAGAGACTGAACTGAACTGAACTGAACTCCATCTCTATCTCTGTCTCCATGTCTGTTCCTATCGGTGCATATATTTTTTTAAGTTAATTTATTTTAATTGGAGGATAATTGCAATATTGGGATGGTTTTTGCCATATATCATCATGAATCAGCCACAGGTGCACATGTCTCCCTCCATCCTGAAACACTGCCCCCCCGCCACCTCCCTCCCCACTCCATCCCTCTGGGTTGTCCCAGAGCACCAGCCCTGAGTGCCCTGCTTCATGCATTGAACTTGCACTGGTCATCTATTTTACATATGGTAATATAAATTTTTAAATGCTATTCTCTCAAATCATCACACCTTCACCTTCTCCCACATAATCCAAAAGCCTGTTCTTTACATCTGTGTCTCTTTTGCTACCTTGCATATAGGGTTGTTATTACCATTTTTCTAAATTCTACATATATGTGATAATATGCAGTATTGGTGTTTCTCTTTCTGACTTACTTCACTCTGTATAATAGGCTTCAGTTTCATCCAAATCATTAGAACTGACTCAAATGTGTTCCTTTTCATAGCTGAGTAACATTCCATTGTGTATATGTACCACAACTTCCTTATCCATTCATCTGCTGATGGACACTGAGGTTGCTTTCATGTCCTAGCTATTGTAAGCAGTGCTTCAGTGAACATTGGGGTACATGTATCTCTTTCAATTCTGGTTTCCTTGGTGTGTATGCCCAGCAGTGGGATTGCTGGGTCATATGACAGTTCTATTTCCAGTTTTTTAAAGGAATCTCCACATGATTCTCCATAGTGGCTGCACCAGTATGCATTCCCACCAACAGTGTAAGAGGGTTTCCTTTTCTCCACACCCTCTCCAGCACTTACTGTTCGTAGACTTTTTGATGGTGGCCATTCTGACCTGCATGAAATGATACCTCATTGTGGTTTTGATTTGCATTTCTCTAATAACGAGTGATGTTGAGCATCTTTTCATGTGTTTATTAGCCATCTGTATGTCTTCTTAGGAGAAATGTCTGTTTAGTTTTTTTTTTTCCTTTATCTTTCTTTTTTTCAGTGGGTTTTGTCATACATTGATATGAATCAGCCATAGATTTACACGTATTCCCCATCCCGATCCCCCCTCCCACCTCCCTCTCCACCCGATTCCTCTGGGTCTTCCCAGTGCACCAGGCCCGAGCACTTGTCTCATGCATCCCACCTGGGCTGGTGATCTGTTTCACCATAGATAATACACATGCTGTTCTTTCGAAACATCCCACCCTCACCTTCTCCCACAGAGTTCAAAAGTCTGTTCTGTACTTCTGTGTCTCTTTTTCTGTTTTGCATATAGGGTTGTCGTTACCATCTTTCTAAATTCCATATATATGTGTTAGTATGCTGTAATGTTCTTTATCTTTCTGGCTTCTGTTTAGTTTTTTTGCCCACTTTTTGATTGGGTTGTTTGTTTTCCTGGTATTGAGCTGCATGAGTTGCTTGTATATTTTGGAGATTAATTCTTTGTCAGTTATTTTGTTTGCTATTGTTTTCTCCCATTCTGAAGGCTGCCTTTTCACCTTGCTTATAGCTTCCTTCATTGTGCAAAAGTTTTTAAGTTTAATTAGGTCCCATTTGTTTACTTTTATTTCTGTTACTCTGGGAAGTGGGTCATAGAGGATCTTGCTGTGATTTATGTCAGAGAGTGTTCTGCCTATGTTTTCCTCTAAGAGTTTTATAGTTTCTGGCCTTACATTTAGATCTTTAATCCATTTTGAGTTTATTTTTGTGTAGTATACTCATTTTCACTATATTGATTTTTCCAATCCATGAACATGGTATATTTCTCCATCTATTTGTGTCATCTTTGAATTCTTTCATCAGTGTTTTATAGTTTTCTATCTATAGTTCCTTTGTTTCTTTAGGTAAATTTATTCCTAAGTATTTTATTCTTTTCATTGCAATGGTGAATGGGATTGTATCCCCAGGACAAGATGGCTTCAGAGGTGAATTCTACCAAAAACTTAGAGAAGAGTCACACCTATCCTACTCAAACTCTTCCAGAAAAGTGCAGAGGAAGGCAAACTCCCAAACTCATTCTATGAGGCCACTATCACCCTCATACCAAAACCAAAGATGCCACAAAAAAGAAAACTACAGGCCAATATCACTGATGAACACAGATGCAAAAATCCTCAACAAAATTCTAGCAAACAGAATCCAACAACATATTTAAAAGATCATACATGATGACCAAGTGGGCTTTATTCCAGGGATGCAAGGATTCTTCAATATTTGCAAATCAATCAATGTGATACACCATATTAATAAACTGAAAGATTAAAAATATATGATTGTCTCAATAGATGCAGACAAAGCCTTTGACAAAATTCAACACCCATTTATGATAAAAACTCTCCAGGAAGCACACACAAAAGGAATATACTTCAACATAATAAAAGCTATAAATGACAAACCCACAGCAAACATTATCCGCAATGGTGAAAAATTGAAAGCATTTCCTATAAAATCAGGAACAAGACAAGTGTGCCCACTCTCACCACTACTATTTAACATAGTTTTGGAAGTCCTAGCCACAGGAATCAGAGAAGAAAAAGAAATAAAAGGAATCCAGATTGGAAAAGAAGTAAAACTCTCATGGTTTGCAGATGATATGATCCTCTACATAGGAAACCCTAAAGATAACACCAGAAAATTATTAGAGCTAATCAATGAATGTAGAGTTCCAAAGAATAGCAAAAAGGGATGAGAAACCCTTCCTCAGTGATCAATGCAAAGAAATAGAGGAAAACAACAGAATGGGAAAGACTAGAGATCTCTTCAAGAAAATTAGAGATACCAAGGGAACATTTCATGCAAAGATGGGCACAATAAAGGACAGAAATGGTATGAACCTAACAGAAGCAGAAGAAATTAAGAAAACGTGGCTAGAATACACAGAAGAACTATACAAAGAAGATCTTAATGACCTAGATAACCACGATGATGTGATCACTCACCTGGAGCCAGATATCCTGGAGTGTGAAGTCAAGTGGGCCTTAGGAAGCATTACTACAAACAAATCTAGTGGGGGTGATAGAATTCAAACTGAGCTATTTCAAATCCTGAAAGATGATGCTGTGAAAGTGCTGCACTCAATATGCCAGCAAATTTGGAAAACTCAGCAGGGGCCACAGGACTGGAAAATGTCAGTTTTCATTCCAATCCCAAAGAAAGGCAATGCCAAAGAATGTTCAAACTACTGCACAATCGCACTCATCTCACACGCTAGCAAAGTAATGCTGACAATTCTCCAAACCAGGCTTCAACACTATGTGAATAAAGAACTTCCAGATGTTCAGGCTGGATTTAGAAAATGCAGAGGAACCAGAAATCAAATTGCCAACATCTGTTGGATCAGAGAAAAAGCAAGAGAGTTCCAGAAAAACATCTACTTCTGCTTCATTGAGTACGCTAAAGCCTTTGACTGTGTAGATCACAACAAACTGCAGAAAATTCTTCAAGAGATGGGAATACCAGACCACCTTATATGCCTCCTGAGAAATCTGTAGCAGGTCAAGAAGCAACAGTTAGAACTGGACATGAAACAACAGACTGGTTCCAAACTGGGAAAGGAGTATGTCAAGGCTGTATATTGTCACCTTGCTTATTTAACTTATATGTAGAGTACGTCATGCCAAATGCTGTATTGGATGAAGCACAAGCTATAATCAAGATTACTGGGAGAAATATAAATAACCTTAGATATGCAGATGATACCACCCTTATGGAAGAAAGTGAAGAGGAACTGAAGAACCTCTTGATGAAAGTGAAAGAGGAGAGTGAAAAAGCTAGCTTAAAACTCAACATTCAAAAAACCAAGATCATGGCATCTGGTCCCTTCAGTTCATGGCAAATAGATGGGGAAACAATGGAAACAGTGACAGACTTTATTTTCTTGAGCTCCATAAGCACTGCAGATGGTGACTGCAACCTTGAAATTAAAAGATGCTTGCTCCTTGGAGGAAAAGCCCTGATAAACCTAGACAGCATATTAAAAAGCAGACAAATTACTTTGCTGACAAAGGTCTGTCTAGTCAAAGCTATGGTTTTTCCAGTAGTCATGTATGGATGTGAGAGTTGGACCATAAAGAAAGCTGAGCACCAAAGAATTGATGCTTTTGAACTGTGGTGTTGGAGAAGACTCTTGAGAGTCCCTTGGACTGCAGTCAATCCTAAAGGAAATCAGTCCTGAATATTCATTGGAAGGACTGATGTTGAAGCTGAAGTTCCATTACTTTGGCCACCTAATGTGAAGAACTGACTGACTGGAAAAGACCCTGATGCTGGGAAAGACTGAAGGCAGAAAGAGAAGGGGACAACAGAGGATGAGATGGTTGGATGGCATCACCGACTCAATGGACATGAGTTTGAGCAAGTTCAGGGAGTTGGTGATGGACAGTTAGGCCTGGTGTGCTGCAGTCCGTGGGGTCACAAAGAGTCAGACACAACTGAGCAACTGAACTGATTTAATGAATATAGTAATGTTGTAGGATATAAAATTAGTACACAGATATCCCTTGCATTCCTATACACTAACAATGGAAAAACAGAAACAGAAATTAAGGCAGGCAGATTCTGTACTGCTGAGCCACCAACGAAGCCCATAGTCTACTATTACAAAAGAGAAAAAACAGTATACAACTTGTATGTTGTTCAGCCCAACTCAAAAAAAAAAATATCCATATGCATATATTCATGTGCAAGCATACACATATTAAAAGGCTGTATGGGCATGTTCCTGGTGGTCCAGTGCTAAGATTCCGAGCTCCCAATGCACAGGGCCTGGGGGTGATCCCTGGTACGGGAACTAGATCCCTCATGCCACAATCAGGAGTTCACATGCTACAGCTAAGATCCGTTGCAGCCAAATAAATAAATAAATAAATAAAATTTTAAAGGCTAGATGAAAATGTATTAATATCTTACCATAAAGTATCTCTGTGTGTCAGAATTAAAGGATATTTTCATTCTTTATAGTTTAAGAAAATTTCAAAATTGTGTACATAACCTGTGTATTACTTTTAAATGAGAAAAGGTTTCCAAAGAAAAAGGACTCCCTCATACACAGACATATCATTTACCCTGGTAACTGTCTAATACAGCTGTCTGACACATTCTTAAGTTAGGAATCTGCAATTATACTTATGATCCCACTTAACTCTTTCAAACATCTGGATTTTGCCCTTAGGGAAATCAGCTCAGAACCCACCAACCTAGCAAGATGGTTTCCCTAACAAATGCTTTCCTGTTTGGAAGTAGATTCCTCTGCTTATTCTACTAATTAAAAAAAATTCTACCTGACATTTTTTTTACCCCAATATCAGCACTAGTTGCTGTTCTCTGCTGTGAGATGTGGCCAGAGCTGGAAGAACAGGAGCAAACTGAGAAGAGGCCAGTCAGAAGGAAAAGGAGATCAAGTCAAAGTCAGCATTAAGGCCACACTCATTGGGTTAAAAACATTTTACTACTCAGGGCCTTCTTGACTTTGGTTTCTTTCTAGGTGCCTGATGAACTTGATAGGACAAAGTTGGGTAGAGAGGTGACAAAGCACGGGAAAAGATGATGGGGGTGGCAGCAAGTACTATTTGTGAAGCCATAACTGCTAATATTTATAGTTCCCAAAGAACTTTCATGGACACCAGTCCATTTAATTCTTACAAGAACCTTATAAACCATGTTAGAAAAGAAGAACCTCCATGTCAGGTTCAGAGGTATAATCATATAAGACTTGAATCTAACTTATTTGCTTCCAAATTCCTGTTTTTTTCCTAAATGATAGTTCTCAAAGTTTGTTGTATAGAACAGCATCAGCATCACCTGCGAAACTGAAGGAAATGAAATTCTGGGGCCCCACTCCAAATCTTTTGAATTAGAAAGCTCTGAGAGTGGAGCCCAGCCATCTGAATTTTAACAAGCCCTCCAAGTGATTCTGATTCATGCTCAAGTTTGAGACCCATCACTCTAAAAAAATGCTACCATACATTTGAAACAAATTTTCAAATGGCTTCTTCAAAATACTGGCTGCTACTGCTTTTACTTATGTGGGGTCTTGTCTTCCAAGGCAGCCTGGGAACCTCCCTTCAACTGCCAGCAGCAGTTGTACACATAGCCAGCAGCTATGTACACAATAGAGGGCAGCTGCTTGAACAGAATTTGGGCTCCAGGGGCAGGAGCATTCTACTTCATGGTGAGGCACATCCCAGAACCAAAAGGACAGTTCCCACATCGCAACTTCCATTGTTGAGTGGAGACATGAGCTGGCAAGCAGCTGCCATATATCTATCTCCTCTGCTGAAGTTTCTCTTCATAAAGCTTTCACATGGTTTTATAATGCTCTGCATGAGCCCCTGGGAAATTCCCTGATCTGATGTATTTATGTTTACAAACCTCTAGCTCATCAGGCTTTTCATCTCTTTGTATTTCGGTTGGGTTTTTAAATGGATTTGGAAGCAACAACTGAGAAAAAATATACAGCAATTGAAACGAAATTATTTTCCTTCTGGGGAACCTGGACACCCAATTTCCTCACTGCAGGTAACTGTTCATTCTCTCTCTCACATACACACACAGTCATGTATATTCCTCCCCCATGAGATGGAGAACAAACAAATCAGTTACTTTTGGCAAAACTGGACTTGACATATATTGGATTTTAACTTTTGTCAAGGTGATTTTCATCAAATTGAAACCAAACCCACACATGGATATGGATTTAATTTGAAAATGCTGAAGCAGAAAGACAAAACCATGGACTGAGAATTATAAAATTTTCAAGATGCTAGGAGTGAACAGAATTTCTTGTATTTCCCCTTCTATAAGGCACTTGAATTGAATTCATTCATTTATTTATTCATTGATTCATTCATTAGTTATTGAGAGCCGAGAGAGCACCATTCAAGGTGCTGGGGACAAACCAATCAATAAAACACACAAAACAGTCTTCATGGAACTCAACTCTATAAATATAGAATATGACAGGTAGTGGTAAGTGCTATGAAGATAGAGCAGGGTAAGGGATAAACTGGCAGGTCTATCTATGTGAAGGCCAATTCTATTTCAGAGTGTGTGGTCAGGGAAGGCTTCTGTTAGGAGGTGATACTTGAACAAAAGAAGTATTAATAAACAAAGTCACGGAAGGAGCCAAGCAAACACTGAGGGAAAATGTTCCAGGCAGAGGCATCAGCCAGAGCAGATCTTCAGGAGTCTAAAAGGGCTTCACAGGTGGTACTAGTGGTAAAGAACTAGTACCAATGCCAATGCAGGAGACGTAAGAGATGTGGGTTCGATCCCCGGGTTGGGAAGATCCCCTGAAGGAGGGCATGGCAACCCACTCCAGTATTCTTGCCTGGAGACTCCCATGGACAGAGAAGCCTGGCAGGATACAAAAAGTCAGACATGTCACAAAAAATCAGACATGACTGAAGCAATTTAGCGCATACACAGACAAGGAATTTAAAAAGTCTGCACTATGATCCTTGCCCTCAAGAAGCTCTCAATCTGTCATCCATTTGGGGAAACAAGCCAGAAGTACAGGAGACTTGAAAAGGGATGGGGGTTCTTGCTGACTCATATATACTTGTTCCTAATACTAACAAGCTATTTTTAGTAGAAAACAGCTCCAAAAGAGAAAAAGCTTGCCTTCCATGCCATTTTGAGAAGATTCTTTCACCTCATATTTTACGCTTTTTTATCTCAAAAGCACTTACAGTGTTTACTATGTATTACAAATATTAAAACACTTAATACTCATAACTATCCTATAAAGCAGGTATTACTATTGTCACCTCCATTATTCAGAGAGGAAAATCAGACATAGAGTAACTTGCCCAAGATCACAGATCTGCAAAGTCACAGAGATGGTATTCAAACTCAGGCAGCCTGACTCCAGAGTCCATATTCTTAACCACTATTCTAATCTCCCTTGCCTAAAGATATAAACATGGGAAAGGGGGGGCATGATGAATCTAAAATTGAGAATAAAAGGGACAGTCTCCCAGATGTCCTAGGTGAACCAGAAGAGTTCTGGGGCCTATGGGAAACATAGGGAGAAGACTGAACTAGTTGAGGGGAAGAGCTAGAGAAGCAGCTCTTTCCTATGGGAAACTGAGAGGTCATGGGACTTTTGGGTATCCTGACCTGCCTAGCACAGAATACATAATGTCTAATAGCCTGCAGGGTCTTCCTGGTGGCTCAATGGTAAAGAATCCGCCTGCCAATGCAAGAGACACAGGTTGGATCCCTGAGTCGGGAAGATACCTTGGAGAAGGAAATGCCAACCTACTCCAGTATTCTTGCCTGGGAAATCCCATGGACAGAGAAACCTGGTGGGCTAAAGTCCATAGAATCGCAAAGAGTTGAACATGACTTAGTGATTAAATAACAACAACAAGAGCCTGCAGCCAGAGAAACCTACATAAAGGAGGTCAAGCAGGAGGTATGGTCCTGAAGGAAGGGTAGGAACTGACCAAGATGAAAAGTACTTCTCTATGGCTGATTCATATCAATGTATGACAAAACCCACTGAAATGTTGTGAAGTAATTAGCCTCCAACTAATAAAAAAATTAAAAAAAAAAAAAAAAAGAAAGACAGGCAAGACCTGACAAAAAAAAAAAAAAAGAGTAGCTTGTGAAAATCAAGGAAATTTGAGAAAAACATAGTGTTCTGAAGGTAGAGTGTATGAGGAGGGGTGGTAGGAGGTAAATCTAGAGAGGCAGGCTGAACAGAACGTAGAAGATCCAGGTTGCCATGCTAATGAATTTGGACTTTCCCCACAGGCACTGAGGAGCCAGTGAAAAACTGTAAGCATGATAATGGCAGAGTCGGATTTGTATTTTGGAAAGATGCATCTGCTAGCATTTTTTTTAGGGAGAAAGAAGCAGGTGAACCAGTTAGGAAATGAATGTTATAGTTCAACATGATCCATGATTCAGGGATAGAGTGGTAATGCAGATTTAAGACTTGTCTGAGAATGATCTAGGAGGTAGAACCAATAAATCTTGGTTCCTGGTTGGACAAATGTGAGAGATAAAGGAAGGGGTCCAGAGTGTGTGCAGATATCTCACTTCAGCAAATGACTGAGTCTGTCACCAAGAAGAGTAGGGAGGGAAATTAGTTCAGTTTTGGACAAGTTGAGTTTTAAGTTTTTATATTTTTAAAGATAGAGTACCTGAGGAACTATGGACGGAGGTTCATAACTGTACAGGAGGCAGTGATCAAATTCATCCCCAAGAAGAAGAAATGGAAAAGGCCAAAATGGTTGCCTGGGGAGGCCTTACAGATAGCTGAGAAAAGAAGAGAAATGAAAGCCAATGGAGAAAAGGAAAGATATATCCATCTGAATGTAGAGTTCTGAAGAAAAGCAAGGAGAGATAAGAATGTCTTCCTAAGTGATCAATGCAAAGAAACAGAGGAGAACAATAGAATGGGAAAGACTATACATCTCCTCAAGAAAATTAGAGATACCAAGGGAACATTTCATGCAAAGATGGGCACAATAAAGGACAGAAATGGTACGAACCTAACAGAAGCAGAAAGTATTAAGAAGAGGTGGCTAGAGTACACAGAAGGACTATACAAAAAAGATCTTCATGACACAGATAACCAGGATGGTGTGATCACTCGCCTAGAGCCAGACATCTTGGAGTGTGAAGTCAAGTGGGCCTCAGGAAGCATCACCACAAACAAAGGTAGTGGAGGTGATAGAATTCAAGCTGAGCTATTTCAAATCCTAAAAGATGATGCTGTGAAAGCGCTGCACTCAACATACCAGCAAATTTGAAAAACTCAGCAGTGGCCACAGGACTGGAAAATGTCAGTTTTCATTCCAATCCCAAAGAAAGGCAATGCCAAAGAATGTTTAAACTACCACACAATTGCGCTCATCTCACATGTTAGCAAAGTAATGCTGAAAATTCTCCAAGCTAGGGTTCAACAGTACATGAACTGAGGACTTCCAGATGTTCACGCTCGATTTAGAAAAGGCAGAGGAACCAGAGATCAAATTGCCAACATCTGCTGGATCAGAGAAAAAGCAAGAGAGTTCCAGAAAAACATCTACTTCTGCTTCATTGAGTACGCTAAAGCCTTTGACTGTGTAGATCACAACAAACTGCAGAAAATTCTTCAAGAGATGGGAATACCAGACCACCTTATATGCCTCCTGAGAAATCTATAGCAGGTCAAGAAGCAACAGTTAGAACTGGACATGAAACAACAGACTGGTTCCAAACTGGGAAAGGAGTATGTCAAGGCTGTATATTGTCACCTTGTTTATTTAACTTTTATGCAGAGTACATCATGAGAAATGCTGGATTGGATGAAGCACAAGCTGGAATCAAGATTACTGGGAGAAATATCAATAACCTCATATATGCAGATGACACCACCTTTATGGAAGACAGTGAAGAGGAACTAAAAAGTCTCTTGAAGAAAGTGAAAGAGGAGAGTGAAAAAGCTAGCTTAAAGCTCAACATTCAAAAAACCAAGATCATGGCATCTGGTCCCTTCAGTTCATGGCAAATAGATGGGGAAACAATGGAAACAGTGACAGACTTTATTTTCTTGGGCTCCAAAAGCACTGCAGATTGTGACTGCAGCCATGAAATTAAAAGATGCTTGCTCCTTGGAAGAAGAGTTCTGACAAACCTAGACAGCATATTAAAAAGCAGAGACATTACTTTGCCGACAAAAGTCCACCTAGTCAAAACTATGGTTTTTCAGTAGTCATGTATGGATGTGAGAGTGGAACCATAAAGAAAGCTGAGTGCTGAAGAACAGATGCTTTTGAACTGTGGTGTTGGAGAAGACTCTTCAGAATCCCTTGGACAGCAAGGAGATCAAACCAGTCAATCCTAAAGGAAATCAGTCCTGAATATTCATTGGAAGCACTGATGCTGAAGCTGAAGCTCCAGTACTTCGGCCACATGGTGCAAAGAACTGACTCATTGGAATAGACCCTGATGCTGGGAAAGATTGAAGTTAGGAGGAGAAGGGGATGATAGAGGATGAGATGGTTGGAATGCACCACTGACTCTATAGACTTGAGTTTGAGCAAGCTCCGGGAACTGGTGATGGACAGGGAAGCCTTGCATGCTGCAGTCCATGGGGTCGCAAAGAGTCGGACACAACTGAGCGACTGAACTGAACTAAAAGCAGTATTTGTGAAAGGTAAACCATTCAAACGGTACAAAGGCATATACGATGAAAAATGAGTTCCCCATACTCTGGGGGAAACCATCATTAACATTTTCTTGTTTATCCCTAGGCAGTAGTATGACATAGTTTTAAGAACATAAGCCTTGGAATGAGACTGCCTAGATTTGAATCTGCCACTGCTTCTGTGTGCCCTTGGACTAGCTATTCAACATCTCTGCCTCACTTACATTATCTGTAAAATAGCTATTATAATAACAGGACATACAAAAAAGCATACTAGAGTACTGTTCAAGATCTTGCTGTTTGTGTTTAACAATATATGTTGGAGATAATTTTGTATCTGCATGTAGTTTTTCACAAATTTTTAATAACCACTTACTATTGTACTTGTGTGAATTTTCATACTTTATTTAACCTTTACTCAATTAATGAATATTAAGTTTGTTTCTAAATTTTTTAATGTTGCAATGAATATTTTTGAACAACTCTTCACACACACATATATGATTATATCTGTTAGATAAATTCCTGTAAGTGGAGCTCTGGTTCAGAGCATATGAATGTTTAATTGTGATAAAGTTGCCTAAAATCCAAAGAAGTTATGCTAATTTGCTTTTCCACCAACAATGTTTTAAAGCAGTGTTTTTCAAACTTTCACGTGCAAACAAATCACTTAGGGATCTCATTAAAATGCAGATTCTGATTTAGTAGGTCTGGGATAGGGCTGAATTTGTAACAAGCTCTCAGTTTATGCAAATACTGCTGGTCCAAGAATCACACTTCGAGTAGCAAGGTATGTATTAAGGTGTAAGAGTACACATTTCTCTACATGCTTGTCAAAAAATATGTATTACATGCTCTGATTTTTGCCATTCTGATTAGTGAAAGTTGTATTGGTGTTACAGTGAGAATTATTGATTAAATTAACCTATATTTCTTTAATTATGAGTGTTGTTGAGTATTTATTTTTATAAGCCAATTTTCTTCTTCCCTAGACTGGTTGTTTAGGTTCTTTATTTCCTATTCTTAAAATAATGGCCTGTTGATATTTTTCTTAGTGATTCTCAGTCTCAAGAGCTCTTTATATATATAGGGAACCAGCCATTTCTCATATCAGATACAAATCCTTCTCAGATTTTTGTCTTTGGATTCTGTTTATGTATTTTTGTGGTACTGTAAATTTTAACTTTCATGTAGTCAAATTTAACAATTTTCTCCTTTATGGCTTCCTTTGTGTCTTGCTTAGAAAGACCTTCAGTATTTACTAATAAAATCATACATTAAAAACCATACACTAAACTATGCTTTTGGATTAATTACTAGGTTCAATTATGGTCCATTGATATGTCTATTCATGTGCTAGTACCAAACTGTTTTAATTACTGTAGTTTTATAATATGTTTCAACAGGACTGGTCCCTTTCTCCTTATTACTCCTCCTTTTCAGACTTTTCCTGACTACTCTTATAGATTATATATATATATATATATATATATATATATATAAATAATATTTACTTTTCCATATGTACTTTAGATGGGCTTCCCAGGTGGCACTATTGGTAAAGAACCCACCTGCCAATGCAAGAGACGTAAGAGATGCAGATTCAATCCCTGGGTTGGGAAGATTCACTGGAGGAGGGCATGACAACCCACTCCAGTACTGCTGCTGGGAGACTCTCATGGACAAAGGAGCCTGGCAGGCTGTGGTCCATAGGGTAGCAAAAGAGTTGGACATGACTGAAGCGACTTAGCACATATACTTTAGAATAAGCCTGGCTATGTTGGATTATCATGTGTTTGGGAGACATCTTGGTGGCAAAGTGTCACATGCTGTTGAAAATGATAATCCGGTGTCTAGGAGTATGATCTTCTCTGGATACAGAAACCTGAGAGTCATCAGTGATATCTGAAGCCTCTCAAAAAAGGTTCATAGAATGAGAAAGAGGGTCTGAGGCAGAACTCTAGGTTAGTGGTTCTCAAAGTTCAGTCCTCAGACCAGCACTACCTGAGAATTTCTTAGACCCTGACTGGATCAGAAACTTGGGTGGAAGAGGGGAACAATATGTTCCTTAACAAACCTTCCAGAGAATTCTAACACACACTCAAGTTTGAAGACATCTCTTCTAGGGTATACCTATAGTCAAGTCACAAATTAAGGAAAGAGAGCTGAAAATCAGTAGTAGGAAGAAAACCAGGAGAAAGATATATTTCACAATCAAAGAGAAGAAATTTCAGAAAAAAGTTAAATAGGTCCATTATTTATTAAGCAACTCTTTTTAAAGGGATTAAGATAAATATCATTATTCTCATCTTACAAATGAGAAAATTTTGGTTAACTAACTTACAAAAGGTCAGCCAGTTGATATGTGATTTGACACCAGTGCTATTAAATACCAATGGCTATGTGCCTTTCATTGTACTCCTTCTGCTACTGAAAAATTGCTGACTGAAAAAGAAGAAAAGATGCTCCTTGAGTTTTTTATTCAATCTGGAGGATACTAATTCATCTTGGTCCTACAGAGAAGACTGTCATGTAGTGGAAGAAGCCAGACTTCAGTGAGAAAACGGGAAAAAGAAAATGGAGGCAATGAGTGTAATGATACTTTTCAACTGCCTAAGAAGCTTGGCTGTGAAGGAAAAGAGACTGGTAATTGGAAGAGGATGAAAATTAAGGAGAGCTGATGTTTTTTAAGAGGAAGTGACTATCAGAAGATATTTGTGTAACTGAGATTAGTTTAGATTACGAGTAACATTCCATGGGTCTAGAACAATCACTGATCTTTATCTGGACCCCAAAACCACAGTAGTTCTACCTATACTCTACAATTGCCAATTGAATGTTTACATCTCCCATCAATCTCCTCAAATTAAAGACAAAACAAAAACAAACAAACACTGACATCAAGCCTCAGTTCAGTTCAGTTCAGTCACTCAGTCATGTCCGACTCTTTGTGACCCCATGAATCGCAGCACGCCAGGCCTCCCTGTCCATCACCAACTCCCAGAGTCTACCCAAACCCATGCCCATCGAGTCGGTGATGCCATCCAGCCATCTCATCCTCTGTCGTCCCCTCTACATCAAGCCTAGATCTTTCTAATTTATCTTTTTGTTGTGTCTTAAATCCCTAAAGATCTGACTAACTCAAACCATGTAACCATTGTTTACTTCTCTTCTTTGGCTTTTATATTGAATTAGTCTCCACATCCTAGCTTTGAAATATATCCCCTATTAATTCATCCTGTCCATTCCTACTGTCACTACTTTATATAAGCAATCATGTCACATAGCCTCCCTACATGCAGTCCAAGCTATACCAGTTTCCCACAGATACTAATTCTTATTCACCTATTCACAATCCTGCAATGACTCCTCATGGCCTACTAGATAAACTTTGCTTTTCTGGGCCTTCTATTAGATGGTTCAAATTCACCTCTCACTGATCCCCTTTATAAGTCTTAATCTCGGTGGGCTCACTTAATATTTCTCAAACCTACATACACATTTCTCTCCATCCTCTCTTTATGCCTTACCACATACTGTTTAGGAATTGAGCCAACCTCCCCTTCTTTTGTTCAAGTTCCTTGTGATGTTCTTCTTCCAATTTTTACAACCACTTGCTGCTGGTATCACTCATTTTGACAATCACCTACTTCCTTTCTCAACCATTTTACCTGTATGTGTTTTTCCCTCCACTAGAGTTCATGGCTAGAACACAATCCTGCTGTGAGCCCCACTAAACTATTTAACATATTGCTTATTGCTGTTCAGTCGCTAGGCTGTGTCTAACTCTTTGCAACCCCATGGACTGCAGCACGCCAGGCCTCCCTGTCAATCACTAACACCCAGAGTTTGCTCAAACTCATATCCATGGAGTCAATGATGCCATGCAACCATCTCATCCTCTGCTTCCCCCTTCTCCTCCTGCCCTCAATCTTTCCCAGCATCAGGGTCTTTTCCAAAGAGTTAGCTCTTCATATCAGGAGGCCAAAGTACTGGAGCTTCAGCTTCAGCATCAGTCTTTCCAATGAATATTCAGGGTTGATTTCCTTTAGGATTGACTGGTTTGATCTCCTTGCTGTCTGTATATGCTAAGCACACAAACTCAAAAACACATTAAATCAATGAAATTGTATTATGAGAACTTGGTAATTAAAGAGATATTTGGTGAATGAATGTTTAGAAAATGTCTTTCTTTTTCACTTTCAAATGTCATATTAAAAACAGTATACATTCACTAGCTAGGTATCCAATATCAAGTACTAATGTAAGTACATTGTCATGAAGTACTTATTTAACAATCCTTATGGATTCCTGTCAGGTAAGAATTACTTCCCTGAATTATTCATAAATACAAGACTATAAGATGGTTAAAGACTTGTCCAGTA
>NC_057419.1:52868674-52876258 GCF_019320065.1 Cervus canadensis
GTATAATTGACTCTCAAATATTCACATTTCAGCTGTTTTCTTTTACTGTGCTTATGATTTATTATTTAGAAACATTATAAACTAACCTACTAGAATATATTTCCCTATTAAAGACACCCAAAATGAAAACACATTCATATCAAGTGAATTAATTTTTATGACACATAGACATATCAAGGGAGATATATATTAAGGGAGATTTTTGTTCCACAAATGCAATAACCTACACATAATGAGGTGTCAACTTCCTCAGAGTAATTTGTCTAACACACACTTACATATACACACAGGCACTTTGGAAACAGTTTAAACTTATTGGGAGAAAAAGACTAAAAAACTCTTTTTTCAATATCTCCTAATGCACACTTTATTAAACATAGCACAACCCAAAGAAACATGGGGAATGCAGAATACAAATGACAACATTTTCCCACTGACTGAGACTGACCCAGCTTCAGCTGAGAAAGGAAGATGTCTTCACCTACAGATGGCTATTGAATCCCTTAATTAAGATGCCAAAACCCATAAGTTCAGCTGCAAACAGACCCACACCTAGAACCTTAACTTTCACCCTATCCATGAGCTGATTAACTCAGATTATTCTGTCAAGATGAGCAAGCATTCCAGGTCAAGGCAAAGCTAAGGCCTGGGTGACTGTCCTCTCAGAGCAACTTACACTTTCTTTTGCTCTGAGCTCTACTGAGGTGCAAGCTTACTGCTGAAGATAATACTAACAAGGTGAGGCAAGTGAGAAAGCACGCACAGCCTATGGATTTTTAATGTCATAAGAGGATTTCTTGAAGATCTCAACTAAAATATCCAATTTAAAGCTTCTGAAAATGTTACAGAGACAGAAGTAAAATAGATAGGTAGGTAGGAACCAAATAAGGTATTATAGAGAGCAAATTATTATTTCAATACCATGGAGTTAGATGGACCTGACTATGAGATAATGGACATGTCAGTTACTTCATTTCTTTGTACCTTTGTCTTCTCACCTGTAATATGGAGATATGTTCATCCCTATACCTCATAACAGAGCTGTGATGATTAAATAACATGATGTATTTGAGAGCTCCAAGCACCTGATCTACAAGCATCTGATCTGTAGTAAGTGCTGGGATAGGAGGACAGAACTGACATTTACAGTATGTCTATTAAATCTGAAAGTAATCATAGTTCTGATTGTATTTCTTCAAACTTAGATGGGAAAGCACCTTGGAAAAACCCTTCAGCCTGAATCCAAATCCCTGTGGAGAACTCAGTTCATCCCTTACTAGTCTTAACATTTTCAAATGAACTACTTGGTAGAAAATGGATACATGACTATCTCAGTGAGTTGTAGAACTATGATAGATTTCCCATGACTGGAATTCACAGCAATGTGAATACAGGAAAAAGAGATGGATTCTGGAGTCACACACAGAGACCAGATTCAAGTCCTGGCTCTGGCACTTATTGGCTATATGGCTTTAGACAACTGACATGTCCATTTTGAGCCTTGGTTTTCTCAAGTAATATATACTTCGTACAACTTTGGTGAAAATTCAATAGATGTCACAGTGCCATTACTAACTAAATTCTCATGATCACATGAGATCTCAGCCAAGCAAATCACTCAGATCCTGGGATGTAATACACAAACAACACAGAGCTACTTTCCCTGTCCAGTTATGGCAAACCAATGGCTCTGGCAAGTGTTCAGCCTGATGAGTATCAGGGAGGAAAGAAGAAATTCTTTTTACTGTGGCATGGAAAGGGGCTTCTAGCAATTCTTTCAGTTCTGAGAGATTAATCAAAATTGTGATCATGTAAGAGATCAATTATAGTCTCTATCACTTCATGAGTGCCCTCTTCCACTTAACCTTTTTTTTTTTTTTTTGGTGGCCTCTTAGTTCCCTGACCAGGGATCAAACCCAGGCTCCCTACAGTGAAAGCACAGAGTCCTAACCACTGGACCATCAGAGAATTCTCTCTACTTAAACTTTTAGTTTTTTAAACCTCAAGGTTCTCTCAAGAAGTACAGAGTAGCAAAGAATCACAGACACACACACACAGAGAGAGAGAGAAGGAAGTATATCACAAGAGAAAATTTTCCTAATTTCATACAAAATTGTGTACCAAGACTAGTTTTAAATTTTTGTTTCAAATGTTCCATTCTGTTGGAAGGGACATGGGTATACTTTAAGAAATCTATTTCTGAAGTGCAAAGACATACAACCTCAGGTAAGTAACTTTCTCTGTATGTAAATTTAAATCACACAAATTTTATGACTGAGAGAAAGAGGAGGGCAGGTAATATTCTGCTCTTTCCCCTAGGGTGAAAAAAATACCCTGTATAACTCCTCAAAGACTATTCAAAGGCATACATTAACTTTATACTTAACAAAATTGAAGGATATTCTGCCCCATCATCACAGGAAAAGAAGGAAGAATATATCTTTGCATTAGGAGCCAGAGACATAATCATTTTTAGCTGAACAAGGATGCCAGAACAGCAAACCAATGCTTTCCCTTTGATTAGCTGGAAAGCAATCAATGTACTCTTGCTAGATTGGAGCTTTCACTCAAAATAGAAACTGGCCTGAAGTCCAGAGCTGGCAGTTCAGGGACAAATCCCCAGAAGAGATCTTGACACTTGCAATAAGATCCAGGATTGGCATAATCATCAGGATCCAAGTTTAAGACTGAGGCTTGAAGAAGCTATTAAATAAAAAGGGCTGGTGAAAAATAATGACTGCCTTCAGGATTCATGTTTCTTTCATCAGCTAAAACAAACACCTTTGTTGCTGAAGGTTTGTTTAGTTTAGCTATTTTTAAAGACATTGGACTTTTATGTGTATAACATTCACTTTGCTGTACACCTGAAACTAACAAAACATTGTAAATCAACCATAATCCAATAAAAATTTTTTAAAAAGAAAGAAAATACCAAATATTATTTTTTAGTATAGATTTAGATTCACAGCAAAAATAAGGTACAGACATTTCCCATACACCTCTTGCCCCTACACATGCGTAATCTTCCTCATTATCTACATTCTTCCCCAAAATGGTACATTTGTTACAAGTGATAAACCTACCTTGGTACAATATAATCACCCTAAGTCTATAGTTTACATTAGGATTCACTCTTGGTGTTGTACATTCTATGGGTCTGGATAAACACATAATTACACTGTTTCTAACATTAGAGAATCATCAGAACAGTTTCACTGCCCTGAAATTCCTCTGTGTTCTGCCTTTTCATCCCTTCCTTCTTCCCTTGTAACCCTAGACAAGTATTTTAACTGTTTCTATAGTTTTGCCTTTTCAAGAATGTCATATAGCTGGAATCATACAGTAAGCCTTTTCAGATCAGCTTCTTTCACTTAGTAATACACATTTAAGATTTTCCCATGTCTTTTCATAGCTTGATAGCTCATGTATCAATATATTTAACACTGAGTAATATCACTTTGTCTAGATATACTATGGTTTATTTATCCATTCACCTACTGAAGGATATCTTGGTTGCTTCCAAGTTTTGGCAAGTATGAATAAAGCTTATATAAACATCCATGTGCATGTTTTTGAGTGAACACAAGTATCAATTTCATTTGGGTAAATGCCAAGGAGTGCAACAGCTGGATTTTATGGTAAGAGTATATTTAGTAAGAAACTGCCAAACAATCTTCCATAGTGGCTATATCATTTTGCATTCCCACCAACAATGAATGAGAGTTCCTGTTGCTCCACATCTATGCTAGACATTTATTATACTAAAAAAAGCTGACTGATTAAGAGAACTTCCATTCCAAGGAAAATATAGTCATAAGTTTCCTGGATTTTCTTTTTGAGTTATATAACCCAGGCTTGGAGCTGAGAAGCAACAATGGGTATGCTAATGGGCACAGACAAAATAAATCCCAAAAGAAGTCTGTTTTTCCTATGCAGAGAACCAGGATGGGGATAGACAAGCAAGACAGAAAACTTTTAGATATAACTGCTCTACTCCAACCAAACACCACAGAAAAACTGTGACCAGCATCTCCACTCACACCAACAAAAGTTAAGTGGAGAGCCGAGACTTCTACCCTGGTCAGGCTATCAGTTCAGTTCAGTTGCTCAGTCGTGTCCAACTCTTTGTGACCCCATAGACTGCAGCATGTTAGGCTTCTCTGTCCATCACCAACTCCCAGAGCTTGCTATGGCCAGGCTATACTGAAATCTTTTCTGACATCACCATGGCCAAGGTGGTAGCAGAAAAGACTGAATACTAGGATAGGATTTTCATCCATGCTGAGTGGTAGCAAGCCCTCCTCTATTCACAATGTCAATGGGGACCATGTAAGAAGAAAGAGAATGTAATCCCACCTGTGGTAACAAGGAGCCACTCCCTCTCCCTACTGAGGTGTGTCGTCCTTGTTCAGTTACTAAGCTGTGTCTGCGTCTTTGTGACCCCATGGACTGTAGCACCCCAGGCTCCTCTGTCCTCCGCTGTCTCCTGGAGTTTGCTCAAATTCATGTCGACTGAGTCAGTGATGCCATCTAACCATTTCATCCTCCGCCTCCCTCTTCTCCTTGTGCCTTCAATCTTTACCAGCATCAGGGTCTTTTCCAACGAGTCAGCCTTTACATCAGGTGGCCACAGTATTAGCTTCAGCATCATTCCTTCCAATGAATATTCAAGGTTGATTTCCTTTAAGATTGACTGGTTTGATTTTCTTGCTGTCCAAGGGACTCTGAAGAGTCTTCTTGAACACCACAGTTCAAAAGTATCAATTATTTGGTGCTCAGCCTTCTTTATGGTCCAATTCTCACATATGTACATGACTATAGGAAAACCACAGCTTTGACTATACAGACCTTTGTTGGCAAAGTGATGTCTCTGCTTTTTAACATGCTGTCTAGGTTTGTCACAGTTTTTCTTCCAAGGAGCAAGTCTTTTAATTTCATGGCTGCAGTCACTGTCTGCAATGATTTTGGAGCCCAAGAAAAAAATCTGTCACTGCTTCTACTTTTTTCCCTTCTAGGTGGTGTCAGAGGGGGCCTAATGGAGAGTTAGAACTTTCACTACCACCCAGCAGTAAGGAGGCCACTCTGCTCTCTGTGGTGTCAAAGGAGGCCACATGGGAAACACCAAGGACAGATTTAGCAGGAGAAAGGGGCCTCCCTCCTTGAGTATTAGTAAATTTCAACAGGGAATCTGGACTTTTACCTCCACATGCCAGCATGGAGGCAGCAACTCCTTCCCCCTGCCAGAGTGGTGTCAAAAGAAGCCAGCTAAAATGGAAACTTTAAATATGACCCAAAATTTCATAACATAATACTCAAAATGTCCAGATTTAAATTGCAAATCATTTGTCATACAAAGAATAAAGATTTCAAACTGAATTTAAAAAGATAATCAATAGACACCAATATCACAATGACAAAAATCTTAGAATCAAATGAGAAATTGACCATAATAAAGAGGCTTCAATGAGCAACTATAGACATGCATGAAACAAATGAGAAAATAGAAATTCCTATCAAAGAAATAGAAAATATGAAGAAGAACCAAATGGAAATTTTAGAACTTAAAATTATAATATTCAAAATAAAAATCTAGATGAATCGTCTCAATACCATAATGAAGGGAACAAAAGAATCAGTGAACTTGAAGACAGAGCAATAAAAATTATCCATTATGAACAACAGAAAGAATACAGACTGAAAAAAATAAAGAGAATTTAAGGTCTTATGGGACTATAATGAAATATCTAACATTAATGGCACTGGAGTCCCAGAAAGAGAGAAGAGAGAAAAAACAGGACTAAAAAACTACTTGAATAAATAGTACCTGAAAACTCCCCAAATTTGGCAAAAGACATAAACCTGGAAATTCAAGAAGCTAAGCAAACTCTAACAGGATAAACCCAAAGAAATTCATACCAAGACACATCTTAGCCAGAAGTCTCAGCTAAAGACAAAAGAAAATGTTAAAAGCGGAGAGAGATAAATAATATCTTACCTGTTTAGGAATAATTACTTGAAAGACATGATTCTCATCATAAATCAGTGCAGCCAGAAAGAAGTGGCACAATATTTTTCAAGTGCTGGAAGAAAAGAGCTATCAACCCAGAACCCTATATCCAGAGAAAATATCTTTCAGTAATGAAAGGGAAATCAAGACATTCTCAGATGAAGAAAAACTGAGAGAATTCATCACTGGCAGGCCTATTCTAAAATAATGGCTAAAGGAAGTTCCCTAAAAGAAAGGAAATGACAAGAGAAGAAATCCTGAACTATCAGGAAGGAAGAAAACATCATGAAAAATGGGTAAAAATAATAGACTTCCTTTTCCTCTTGAGTTCTCTAGATTTTGTTTGATGGTGGAAACAAAAATTATAGCAATACTTGATAGGACTGTAAATGTATGTAGCATAAATATTGAAAACAATTTTATTATAAATCAGGGAGGATAGAGGGTTGTAAAAGGAGATAAATTTTCTATACTTCACCCAAAATGGTAAAATGACAACACCAATAGACTGAGATAATTTATGTATATACAGTGTAATACCTATAGCAACCACTAAAATGTCTATATGAAGAGATATACCTAAAAACTAGATATAAATAAAAATGGGATTCTAATAAATGTTTAAGTAACCCACAGTAAGTTAAGAAAAAAAGAGTACAAAGAGAAAATTAAATAAAATGTTATACTTAAGCCCTAACACATCAATAACTACACTAAATTTAAATAGTCTAAATATACCAATTGAAAGATGAGACTGGCAGACTGCATAAAAACACATGACCCAACTACATATAGTCAAAAGAAACTCACATCAAATAAAATAATAGAGGTTGAAAGTAAAAGGATAGGAAATATATGTAAATACTAATCAAAACAAAGAAGGAATGGCTATATTAATTAATACCAGATAAAGCAGGTTTCAAAGCAAAGAAATTTACTAGAGAAAGAGAACAAGATTGCCAAATGATAAAAGGGTCAACAACCTACCACGATGAATTAACAATCCTAAATCTATGTATATCAAACAACAGAATGTAAAATGCATAAGCAGAAACTGATAGAACTGGAAGGAAAAATACAGAAATACACAGTTAATCTTGGAGACTTCAACGCTCCTCTCTGAGCAATTAATAGAACAATTGGACAGAAAATAATTAAGGATATTGAAAAATTCAACATTACCATCAACCAACAATATCCAATCTACATTTATAGACTACTTCTCCTAACAGTAGGATGCACGTTATTTTCAAGTGCTCATTGAACATTTACCAAGATAGACTATATCGTGGGCTATAAAACAAACCTGAACAAATTTAAAAGAACTGAAGCCATATACAGTATATTCTTTGACCACAGTGAAATTAAACTAGGAATGAATAGAAAACAAATGGAAACTAAACAATACACTTCTAAGTAATCTATGGATCAAAGAGGAACTCTCCAGAGAAAAACAAATTACATTAGTTAAATGAAAATACAATATATCAAAATTTGTGTGACAAAGATGAAGCCATGTTGAGGAAAATTTATAGCATTAAATGCTTATATTTGAAAAGTAAAAAAAAAAAAAAAAA
>NC_057419.1:52876268-52878305 GCF_019320065.1 Cervus canadensis
GATCTGTTTCACTCTTGATAGTATACTTGTTTCAATGCTATTCTCTCATGACATCCCACCCTTGCCTTCTCCCACAGAGTCCAAAAGTTTGTTCTATACATCTGTGTCTCTTTTTCTGTTTTGCATATAGCGTTATCGTTACTATCTTTTTAAATTCCATATATATGCATTAGTATACTGTATTGGTGTTTATCTTTTTGGCTTACTTCAGTCTGTATAATGGACTTCAGTTTCATCCATCTCATTAGAACTGATTCAAATGAATTTTTTTAATGGCTGAGTAATATTCCATTGTGTATATGTACCATAGCTTCCTTATCCATTCGTCTGCTGATGGGCATCTAGGTTGCTTCCATGTCCTGGCTATTATAAACAGTGCTGCAATGAACATTGGGGTGCACGTGTCTCTTTCAGATCTGGTTTCCTCGGTGTGTGTGCCCAAGAGTAGGATTGCTGGGTCATATGGCAGTTCTATTTCCAGTTTTTAAGGAATCTACACACTGATTCTTTTTTAAGCATTTGGTAGAATTCTCTAGGGAAACCATCTGGGTCTGAGGATTTCTTCAGGGAGAGTTTTTTATTTACAAGTTAAATTTCCTTAATAATTATAGGACTATTCAAATGATCTATTTCACATTGGGTAAGGTGTGATAGTTTGTCGTATTTAAGAAATTTGTCCATTTCATCTAAATTGTCATATTGATGTTTATAAAGTTGGTCATAGTAGTCCCTTATTGTCTTTTTTTATATCTGTGAAGTCTATAGTGAGAGCCCTTGTTTCAGTCCTGATATTGGTAATTTATATCTTCTCTCTTTTTCCTTTGTCAGTCTTGCTAGAAGTTTGTCAACTATACTATCCTTTTCGAAAAAAAAAAATCAGCTTTTCCCCCATTGATTTTCTCCAATTTTAAAATATAAATTTCATTGACTTTTGCTCTTATCTTTATTATTTCCTGCCTTTTGCTTGCTTTGGATTTCTTTTTTAATGTATTTTTTAATTGAAGGAAAGTTGCTTTACAATGTTGTGTTGGTTTCTTCCATATAACAATGCTAGTCAGCCATAATTATATACCCACTCTCTCTTGAGACTCCCTCCTCTCATCCTATCCCACCCCTCTAGGTCATTAAAGAGCACCAGGCTGGGCTCCCTGTGTTGTATAGCAAACTTCTCATCAACTATCTGTTTTATACATGATAGTGTAAAATATGTTGATACTACTTTCTCTATTCATTCCACTCTCTCCTTACCCTGCTGTGTCCACAAGTTCATTCTCTATGTCTGTGTGTCCATTCCCTGTAAATAGATTCATCAATACCATTTTTCTAAATTCCATATATATATATATATATATATGTTAATATACAATGTTTTTCTTGTTCTGACTTAGTTCACTCTGTATAACAGGCTCTAGGTTCATCTACCTCACTAGAACTGACTCAAATTTGTTCTTTTTATGGCTGAATAATATTCCATTGTATATATGTACCATATCATCTTTATCCATTCGTCTGTTGATGAACATCTAGGTTGCTTCCATGTCCTGGCTATTGTAAGTAGTGCTGCAATAAACATTGGGGTACATGTGTCTTTTAGAATTGTGACTTTCTCAGGGTTTATGCCCAGTAGTGGGATTGCTGTGTCATATGGTAAGATTTATTCCTAGTTTTTAAAGGAATCTTCATACTGTTCTCTATAGTGATTGTATCAGTTTACATTCCCACCAAGAGCATGGGAGGGTTCAGCTTTTGTTGTTTGTAGGTTTTTTGATGGTGGCAATTCTGCTTGGTGTGAAGTGATAACTCATTGTACATTTGAATTGCCTTTATCTAATAATAAGTGATGTTGAGCAGTTTGCATGTGTTTATTAGCCATCTTTATGTCTTCCGTGGAGAAATGTCTATTTAGTTCTTCTGCCCATTTTTTGATTGGGCTGTTTGTTTTTCTGACATTGAGCCTTGGGTTTCTTTTACTTTTCTTTTTCTAGCTTTTTGACATGGGAGTGTAGATAATTTATTTGGTTTTTTTTTTTTTTTTTA
>NC_057419.1:52878472-52894715 GCF_019320065.1 Cervus canadensis
TGGAGAAGACTCTTGAGAGTCCCTTGGACTGCAAGGAGATCCAACCAGTCCATCCTAAAGGAAATCAGTCCTGGGTGTTCATTGGAAGGACTGATGCTGAAGCTGAAACTCCAATACTTTGGCCACCTGATGCGAAGAACTGACTCATTTGAAAAGACCCTGATACTGGGAAAGATTGGCGGCAGGAGGAGAAGGGGGTGACAGAGGATGAGATGGTTGGATGGCATCATCGACTCAATGGACCTGAGTTTGAGTATACTCCGGGAGTTGGTGATTAACAGGGAGGCCTGGCGTGCTGCAGTCCATGGGGTTGCAAAGAGTCAGACACGACTGAGTTTCTGAACTGAACTGATTATTCTATTTCTCTAGGATATAGAAGCACCTCTTTGGTCATTTTTTTCCCCAACCAGTTGTTTTGAAGGTAGTAGAACAGATCCAGTTTCTCAGAAGAATATCTTAGAGGATTTAGTTGAATCTATCTGGGTGCAGAATTCATTCATTCACTCACATACTCAATTTTTATTGAAAACCAGCAGTGTCATATCCTGTACAAGTCACTAGGTATACCATGTAAATCTGTCATATTTCTCTTCAAGAACTCACAGTCTGGTAAAAAAGATAAATAGGTCTTTCTCTCCAATGTATTATCCCCTATCTCCTTTTCTAAAGAATGTTATTTACAAATATATTTATATCCCATTTACCCTCCACTGAAATTGGGCTTCTGCCCCTAATATTTTAACAGTCTTTACTGCCAATGTCAACCAATCATCTAATTAGCAAACCAAATGGCCTCTTTTCAATATTCACACAATTTGAATGCAAGAGCATTTGACCATTGATTGATGGCCTGCTAATTCTTAAAATCCTCTCCCTGCCCTTAGATTCCATGATACCACTCTCCCATAATGCCTGCTCCTACATCTCTGATTGTCCTTTCTCTTTTACACCCCCTTGCTCCTCTCACTCTCAGTTGATATCTTCCTCTTATTTTGATTTCAAAAGAGTAGTATTGAAAAGAGAACATCCTCATCTGTCCATCACTTCATTACCAACCTATCTTGACATGTTTCATGTTTCATCTACTAGTCACTCATTTGTGGACCCCATGGACTGTAGCCCACCAGGCTCCTCTGTCCATGGGATTTCTCATACAAGAACACTGGAGTGGGTCACCATTTCCTTCTCCAGGGCATCTTCCCAACCCAGGGATTGAACCCAGATCTCCAGCATTGCAGGTAGGTTCTTTACTGTCTGAGCCACCAGGGAAGTCATACCTCTTCTTAATATAGATCATGATCCTTACTTTTTTAATCAAAGTTCAATCCCCTACTAATCTGACCTCCCAAGGCTTTTGCTGCTGAAATTATCCCTTCTTTTCTATACCACTTATTTTTCCCTCACTACTGGATTATCCCATTAGCAGTCAGATATTTAGTACTAAACCTCCCAGTCTTGATTCCAATTGTCTCCCAGTTAACACTCCACTTTTCTGTACCCCTTCACAGCTTAACTCCTAGGAAAACTTGTTATCATCACTTCCCATTCTTTCATAAAACAATCCATTCAGGCTTTTATCTCCAGCATTCCATTGTTAAGATTACCAATCACTTCCATGTTGCCAAAATCAAGTCAATTCTCAGAATCAATGTCTCATTAACATTTGACACAGCTGACTACTCCCTCTTTCTTTAATCAGTTTCATCACTTGGGTTGCGGACACCACCTTGTTTTGGTTTTCTCCTACCACACTGGCCATGTCTCAGCTTTTTGGGGAGTGATCATCTGCCCTACCTCTAAATATTGGAGTACCCCAAGGCTCAGTCCAAGGACTCTTTGCTGTCTACACTTAACCCCTTAGAGGTTTCATCTAGTCTCAAAGCTTTAATTATCAGAGGGTGATAATTTAAATATTTAACATTGACATTTCCTGATTCATCTATCTAATTTCTTAGTAAATATTAGCATGTGGCTACCCAATGGAAATCTTAAACTTAACATGTACAAAACCAAGCTATTTATTTCCTATTTCTTCTTCAGTTCAGTTGAGTTCAGTTCAGTCACTCAGTCGTGTCCGACTCTTTGCAAGCCCATGAATCACAGCATGCCAGGCCTCCCTGTCCATCACAAACTCCCGGAGTTTACTCAAACTCATGCCCATCGAGTCGGTGATGCCATCCAGCCATCTCATCCTCTGTCGTCCTCTTCTCCTCCTGCCCCCAATCCCTCCCAGCATCAGGGTTGTTTCCAATGAGTCAACTCTTCGCATGAGGTGGCCAAAGTATTGGAGTTTCAGCTTCAGCATCAGTCCTTCCAATGAACACCCAGGGCTGATTTCCTTTAGGATGGACTGGTTGGATCTCCTTGCTGTCCAAGGGACTCTCAAGAGTCTTCTCAAAAAAAAAAAAAAAAAGAGTCTTCTCCAACACCACAGTTCAAAAGCATCAATTTTTCGGCGCTCAACTTTCTTCACACCACTCACCAAACATTCCTTTTCCAGTCTTTCCCACCTCAGTTTTCCCACCTTGATTTTCAGGCTAAAATCAGGGAATCTTTTATTCCTCACCTAACCACTCCATAGACTTCCCAGGTGGCACAGTGGTAAAGAATCTGCCTGCCAATGCAAGAGATGCAGGAAACCTGGGTTTGATACTTGGGTCAGGAAGATCCCCTGGAGGAGGAAATAGCAACCCACGCCAGTATTCTTGCCTGGAAAATTTCATGGACAGAGGAGACTGGTGGGCTACCCTCCATGGGGTCACAGAGTCAGACACGACTGAGCACATATGTGTGCGCACACACACACACACACAAACACTGTCTCTCTCTCTCTCTCCATACCATAACATTGCCCAACTTACCCCTAATCAATCAGCAACTCTAAAATAGATTCCACATCCCAACTACTTTCTACTATCTCCACTACTAAAATTTGAGCTAAGACATAACCACCTCTTGCCTGAATCAATTATACTCCTAACAAATTTCCCTGCTTCCTTTCTGCCCCCTATAGTCTGTTTTCCATACAGCAGCCAGGGTGTTCATCTCCAAGTTCAAAACGAATCACAGTGCTGTTCTACTTAGAACGGGTTCACTTTGCAATTAGAATAAATCTGAACTCCTTACCAAAGCTTACAAAGCCCTATGTGATTGTGTACCTGACTGCCTCTTCAACTTCATCTCCTTTTATGCATCTTTTTGCTTACTACACTCCAGTTTCAATAGCTTTCTTTCTGATCCCTGAATACACCATGCATTTTCCCATTTAAGGGTCTTTACACTTGATATCCTTCTGCCGGGAATGTTCTTCTCCCAAGATCTTTATATGGCTGCCTCTCTCTCATCATTTACTTCTTAGTTCAAATATCTTCAGAGAAGCCTTCCTTGAACTAGCTAAAGCCTCCTCTGCCACCATCATACCCACCCTCAGTCATTTTATATGCTCTTACACTTCTTTGTTTTCTTTTACAGCACTTATCACAAACTGATATTAAGTGAAGTGAAAGTCACTCAGTCGTGTCCAACTCTTTGCAACCCCATGGACTATACAGTCCATGGGATTCTCTAGGCAAGAATACTGGAGAGGGTAGCCTTTCCCTTCCCTGGGGCTCTTCCCAACCCAGGGATTGAACCCAGGTCTCCCGCATTGCAGGAGGATTCTTTACCAGCTGAGCCACAAGGGAAGCCCGGTAATACTGGAGTGGGTAGCCTATCCCTTCTCCAGGGGATCTTCCCCACCCAGGAATCAAACCAGGGTCTCCTGCATTGCAGGCTGATTCTTTACCAACTGAGCTATCAGGGAAGCCCAAAACTGATATCAGACAATATATTTACTTGTTTGTGATCATTGTCTACTTCCTCTACCCCACTAGAATATCAGCTTCATGAGAGAAAGAACTATTTTTCCTTTTGCTATATTCCCAGTTCCTATAAGAGTACCTGGCCCAGAGGATGGCCCTAGTAGATATTTGTCTGTTAAAGGAAGGAAGGAAGAGAAGGAGGGAAGGACAAAGGAAGAGTTCCTCTGCCTGTGCTTAGCTCTTAAATATACATTCCCCAGGATTTTGTCCAGTCCTCTTCCCTTCTCCTCTATACTACCCTTTTTGGAAGATCCCTCCCACCTGACCTATGACTTCAATTACCATCTACCCAACTAATTCTCCAGCTAATTATTGAGTCTTTCTTTCTTTCCCATACCCAAGAATTATAGTTACAGTTGCCTGCTGAACATTTCTATTAAGAGGTCTTATAGATGCTTCAATCTCTGCAAGTCTAAAACCAAGCTCTTTATTTTTCTTCCTTCTGATATAATGTATATAAAATACTGAGTTAAATGCTCAGTGTCTAGTAGGGACTCAATAAATCCTAGTTCTTACAACTCCATGTAGCCTATTATCCAAGAAACTTTAGACTCATCTTTGACTCATATTTATTTTCTTGAACTTACCATCTCAATTTCCAGATAGTAATATTTGGAAGTCTGACAACCCAACATCCCTGGGATTCTCAGCCTTTAATCCTCACTCCAGTAACCCTGATTGACCTTGCCTGGCACAAACTCATTCGATTCAATTAGCTATTCGATGAATATTGAACTTGTATTCCTGCTAGGCACTATGATGGCTGTGTTAAAGATACAAGCATAAATAACACATGGACACCACCCAAAATTTACAGCGGGAAATGGATGAGTAAATATGCTTCCACAATATAGAATAAGCAGTTCTAGATGGAAGAAATCAGAGAGTATTGTTTATGGGAGGAAAACTTAATACGGTTCAGGGATGAAACAGCTAAGGAAAGCATGCTACAAGTGCTAAAGCCTTGGCCAAATCTTGAGTTAGCTAAGCAAACAAGCGAAGGGAGCAGTCATCATGATAGGAAGAAGGAGCAGAATGTGAAAAGACAGAGATATGAGAGATGATGTTATAGTTGGGAAGTTGTGCATAGCATGGGCATTCCATAGAGTGGAAGCTTGTATGGAGATTAAAAGGGTTATGTTCTAAAGGGCCTTGTTCAATCAAATTAAGGACTTTGGATTTTATCTTAAACAAATAGGGAACTTTGAAGTGTTGTGGTGAGTTAGGTTTTCATGACCAGATTCACATTTAAAAAGAAGACTCATTGTACTATGGAGAACAGATTCAATTCAGGGGGCGGGGGGAGAATATGGAAAGACTGACGGTAAAATAAACTAGCTGGGGGACTATTGCAGTGAACACATAAGTAAGGAGAAATGTGATAAATTTTCAGTGGGTAAAAACTGCCAAGACTTGGTCAATTAAATACAGAAGCGAATAGCTGAGAAAAATGAATTCACTGGAAAGTGTTTACCCATTGTATATAGAGGTATATAAGAGGAGAAGATTTCATCAGGCATTGGAGGTGGAGGTTGGTAAGTATGATACATACATGTGGAGTTTTTGATAAGTATTGGGGGCATACAAATATCCAGAAAGCAATAGGATACATAAGAGAGAAGTATAGAATAGAATGAGAATGAATTAAAAATCACTCAGATTTTATAGTGTGAGAAAAGTAGAGAACACTGTATAGAATTTTGGAGAATACAATACTTAAGGGGAAAGTGGAGGAATAGAAAAGAGAAAACAAAGAAAAACCAGGGGGAATATAGTGTTACCAGAGCCAAAGGAAGAGGAAATTTTGAGAACGAAGCAGTGTTCAGCAGTGTTAGGTACTGAGGAGAGGCTATAATCGGTTGGTGTCCCCCGCCCCCCCTTCCCCCGCCAAATGTATGTCCACTCAGAACCTTAAAGTGCAACCATATTTGGAAATAGGGCCTTTGCAGATATAACTAGTTAAGATAAGGTTATACAAGATTAAGGTTAGCTGTAAATCCAATAAATGGTATCCTTATAAGAAGGCCATGCAGACACAGACACAAAGGGGAAATGCTATGTACAGAAGGAGGCAGATACTAAAGTGATGTGTCTAAAAGCCAAGGAATGCCAAGAGTTGCTGGCAACCATCAGAAGCCAGGAAGAAGCAAGGAAGGATTCTTTACTAGAGCATTCAGAAAGATCATGGCCCTGTTAACACCTTGATTTCAGATTTCTGGTCTCCATAACTGTGAAAGAATCTCTGTTATTTTAAGGAACCCAGCTTGTGGTACTTCATTATGGCAGCCCTAGCACACTAATGCAGAGGTGGAGGAAGATAAGAATGGAAGAAAGACCATTGCTTTAAATAAGTAACAGGTCACTGGTAATATCAGCCACAGTCACTAGAGGAATGTAGTGGGGGACAATTAGATTCTTATGAGTTATGCTTGTGAGTGAAAGGTGGCAGAGTAGGAATAGTGAGTGTAGACAACTTTTCAAGGTAGTTTAGCATGAAAGAGAAAAGAGTAATATCTAAAGATAAAATAGGTCTGAAAAAGGTTATTTTCAAGATGGGAAAAACCTGAACTGGTTTGCAGACACAGAGGATGGACCCAAGGCAAAGAGAAGGATAACAGGGAAAAGGAAAAAAGGAAAGTGGGAATTAAAGAAACAAAATTTCTCTAGGAAGTAGAGGGGAATGAGGACCAGAACACAAGAACTGGGTATGCCCAAGTGAAAAGATCCACTTCATGGATTACAGCTTTGTTGTGGCAAAGAGGCTTGTGTAACTCAATGAAACTATGAGCTATGCCATACAGGACCACCCAAGATGGATGGGTCATAGTGAAGACTTCTGACAAAATGTGATCCACTGGAGAAGGAAAAGGTGACCCATTCCAGTATTCTTGCTGCAAGAACTCCATGGACAGTATGAAAGGCAAAAAGATATGATAGCAGAAAATGAGTCCCCCAAGGTCAGAAGGTGTCCAATATACTACTGGGGAAGAGCTGAGGGCAACTACTAATAGCTCCAGAAAGAATGAATGAAGTGGTTGAGTCAAAGTGGAAACATGCTCAGTTGTGGATGTGTCTGGTGGTGAAAGTAAGGTCTGATGCTATAAAGAACAATATTGCATAGGAACCTGGAATGTTAGGTCCATGAATCAAGGTAAATTAGATGTGGTCAAGCAGGAAATGGCAAGAGTGAACACTGACATCTTAGGACTCAGTTAACTATTAATAAAATGGAAAGGAATGGGCAGATTTAATTCAGATGACTATTATATCTACTACTGTGGGCAAGAATCCCTTAGAAAAAAATGGAGTAGCCTTCATAGTCAACACAAGAATCTGAAATGCAGTACTTGGGTGCAACCTCAAAAACAACAGAATGACCTTTGGTCATTGCCAAGGCAAACCATTCAACACCACAGTAATCCAAGTCTATACCCCAACCACTGATGCCAAAGAAGCTGAAATTGAATGGTTCTATGAAGACTTAGAAGACCTTCTAGAAATAACACCAAAAAGGTATCTTTTTCATCATAGAGGACTGGACCACAAAAATAGGAAGTCAAGAGATACCCAGAACTACAAGCAAGTTTGGTCTTGGAGTACAAAATGAAGCAGGGAAAAGGCTAACAGTTTTGTCAAGAGAACATACTGGTATAGAAAATACCTTTTCCAACAACCTAAGAGATGACTCTGCATGTGGAAAATCAGGTAGATTATATTCTTTGCCACCAAAGATGGAGAAGCTCTATACAGTCAGCAAAAACAAGCTGACTGTGGCTCAGATCATGAGCTCCTTATTGCAAAATTAAGGTTTAAATTGAAGAAAGTAGGGAAAACCATTAGCCAATTAAGGTATGACCTAAATCAAACCCCTTATGATTATACAGTGGAGGTGACAAATAGATACAAGGGATTAGATCTGGTAGATAAGAGTGCGGGAAGAACTATGGACAAAGGTTCACAACATTGTACAGGAGGCAGTGACTAAAACTATCCCAAAGAAAAGGAAATGCAAGAAGGCAAAGTGGTTGTATGAGAAGGCTTTACAAATATCTGAGGAAAGAAGAGAAGCAAAAGGCAAAGGAGAAAGGGAAAGATGTACCCAACTGAATGCAGAGTTCCAGAGGATAGTAAGGAGAGATAAGAAGGTCTTCTTAAATGAAAAATGTAAAGAAATAGAGGAAAACAATAGAATGGGGAAAACTAGAGATCTCTTCAAGAAAATTGGAGATATCAAGGGAATATTTCATGTGAGGATGAGCATAATAAAGGACAAAAACAGTAAGGACCTAACAAAAGAAGAGACAAAGAAGAGGTGGCCAGAATACTCAGAGGAACTATACAAAAAAAGGTCTTAATGACCTGGATAACCACAATGGTGTGGTCAGTCACCTAGAGCCAGACATCCTAGAATGTGAAGTCAGGTGGGCCTTAGCAAGCATTACTATGAATAAAGCTAGTGAAAGTGATGTAATTATAGCTGAGCTATTTAAAGTACTAAAATATGATGCTGTTGAAGAGCTGCACTCAATATGTCAGCAAATTTGGAAAACTCAGCAGTGGAAACAGGACTGGAAAAGGTCAGTTTTCATTCTAATCCCAAAGAAGGGAAATGCCAAAGAATGTACAAACTACCATATAATTGTGTTCATTTCACATACTAGTAAGGTTATACTCAAAATATTTCAAGCTAGGCTTCAGCAGTACATGAACTGAGAACTGCCAGATGTACAAGCTGGGTTTCAAAGAGGCACAGAAACCAGAGATCAAACTGCCAACATTCATTACATCACAAATAAAGCAAGGGAATTCCAGAAAAACATCTACTTCTGCTTCATTGACCACACTAAAGCCTTTGACTGTGGAAAAGTCATAGAGACCAGACCACTTTACCTGTATCGTGAGAAACCTATACACAGGTCAAGAAGCAACAGTTAGAACGAGACATGGAATGGCTGGTTAAAAAGTGGGAAAGGAGTACAACAAGGCTGTATACTGTCACCCTGCTTATTTAACTTATATGCAGAGTACATCATGCAAAGTGCTCACATGAATCACAAGCTGGAATCAAGATTTCTGGGAGAAATATCAACAACTTCAGATATGCAGATGATATCACTCTAATGGCAAAAAGTGAAGAGGAACTAAAGATCTTCTTGATGAGGCTGAAAGAGGAGAGTGAAAAAGCTGGCTTGAAAGTCAACATTAAAACAACAACAACAAAACTAAAATCATGGCATCTGGTCCCATCACTTCATGGCAACTAGAAGCGGAAAAAGTGGAAACAGTGAGAGATTTTATTTTCTTGGGCTCCAAACTCACTGTGGACAGTGACTGCTACCATGAAGTGAAAAGATGCTTGCTCCTTGGAAGGAAAGCTATGACAAACTTAGACATCATTTTAAAAAGCAGAGACATCACTTTGCCAAAAAAAGTTGGCATAGTAAAACTATGGTTTTTCCAGTAGGCATGTATGGATGTGAAATTTGGACCATAAAGAAGGCTGAGTGCCAAAGAATTGATTCTTTTGAATTATGGTGCTGGAGAAGACTCTTGAGAGTTACCTTGGACTACAAGGATATCAAACCAGTCAATCCTAAAGAAAATCAACCCTGAATATTCACTGGAAGGACTACTGCTGAAGCTTCAATGTTTGGCCACCTGGATGTGAAGAGGCAACTCGTTGGCAAAGTCCCTGATGCTGGGAAAGATTTAAGGCAAAAGAAGAAGGGGGCAGCAGAGGAGGAGATGTTGGATAGCATCACTGACTCACTGGACATGAATTTGAGCAAACTCCAGGAGATAGTGGAGGACAGAGGAGCCTGGCCTGCTGCAGTCCATGGGGTCACAAAGAGTTGGATACAACTCAGCAACTGAACAACAACAAAGTAAGAAGATAAACTTTTAAAAAGGTATATCCCTTGGATTTCAGGGAGATAAGGATAGGAAAAAAAAGAGTCATTTAGTGCCATTTATACAAGGTCTTCAACACTGGAATGAAGTGGCTGGACTTAATTTTGGAGGTGATTAAGGCTTTTTTTTGAGAAAGGGAATGACATGACCCAGGCTAAACACAATGGAGATCTCATAACTCATGAGGCTTACCCAGAGCACAATTACTGCTGATTGAAATGATTACAGAGATGTGCTTTAGGGATATTCATTTGGCAGAACTGCAGAAAATTGGTTGGAGTGCATCCAGACAAGAGGTAATGAGTATCTGGCAGTAGCAGGAAGAAGGCAAAGGAGATAGATGAGTTGGATATTAGAAACACTGCAGAAGAAGCTCAGAAAAGACTTGATGACAATTAGGGATAAAAGAGGGAGTGAAGAGAATTCTACAGTTGTGAGCCTGACTTCCAGGGGTGGGAAATATGCCATGGTCTGAAACAGAGACATTAGGCAGGGAAGTTGGGTACAGGGTAATACACACTTTGGAATAGAAATCTGCAGCTCAAAAATAAGGTAAAACTGGGCAGAGGGATCTGGCACACTCCTGAATCTAAGAGAGAGGTGAAACATTTGGATGTAGATCAATTCATAAAAGAGTTAGCAGAGGGAAAAGATAAGGTAAAGGATAGGATCATGAATGTACTTTGGGTGCAGAAAGAGTATGTTTCCCTCAAGTGCAGGAAGGCTTCCTAGAGGAGATAGCAAATGTGAGACATCTCAGAAATGGTAAAAAGAATGCTTGACTGGTAAGCAGAAGTTGCTGGTTTAGTGCTACCGCTGTCATTCCAAGCCATGTGAACTTAAGAGTCTTTTCCTACGCTAGGCATCAGTTTTTTTTCACCTATAAAATGAGATCACTGAATATCATGATTAGAGAGACCCCTTTTAGCTTGGACAGTACATTTTCTTTTGATCACAGCTTGACTTCAATGTATGGCCAGGCTTTTGGTTCAGCAGGGAGGGGTGAAAAACTTTCTAGGTCAAGGAACAGCATAGAAAAGGCAAAGAGGCAAACTTAAGGAATGAGAAATAAACCAATTTGGAACTAGTTGTTTTTCACAACTTGTGCTATCCAACTTAATGATGATTTGACAATTATGATTGATAATAATACATTGACTATGCTGTCAAAAGTGCTAGTTATTAAAAGGAAATATGTATAATGAAGTTTTAACCAGTATTGTACTCCCTGCTAAAATCAGTACTGAAGGATAAGCACTGTCTTCCTTTTATTTACTCAGGAAAAAGAAAAGAACAGTCATCAAATGCCTAGTTTGTTTCAGGTACCTTAATATATTTGACTAAAATGCAATTTTCGTGAGGGCAAAATTTTCTCTTTAAGTCTGCTGTATTAACCGCTATATGACCAATACCTAGAGTAATGCCTAGCACATAGTTGGCACTCAATAAATATTCTTTGAATGACTTGGGGAAAATATACATATAATCTCATTTAATCCTTAAAACAATCTTACAAAAGAGGCATTAGTGTTCTCATTATACAGGAGGGAAAAGAATGGCTAAAACAAGTTACGTAAATTTGTTCAATGTCATGCCAGGGTCAAATAGAATAGACTATAAGCTCCATATGGGCAGGGAATGTGTCTGTTTTCTTCTTTATGCTGTCCCCAGCAGTTAGCCCAGTATCTAGATTACAGAAGCATTCAATAAATATATTTTTTATTGAAGTATTTACAATGTTGTGTTAGTTTCTGGTATAGAGCAAAGTGGTTCAGTTACATATACACACACACACAAATGCACACACACATACACACACATATATATATATATATACATATATATTTTTTCAGATTCTTTTCTATTATAAGTTATTATAAGATATTGAATATAGGTCCCTGTGCTATATAGTAGGTCCTTGTTGTTTGTTTTATATATAGTACTGTATATATCTTTTGAATAAGAGGAAGCAAGCAAGCAGATACATACAAATGCTGTTCATTTTGCCTTATACAAGCCACATCATCACCAAAACTCAAAAGAATAATTGAATCTCAAGGATTCATCAACTGGCCTAACATTGTTCGCTTAAACATTCTGTGATTTTTTTATTCAGTCTCACTTGTACACACTAATGGTTTTCTTTCAGTCCTTTTAAACTTTAGATAGAATCTCAAGGTCTTCTTTTTAGAGAATGCTTTATACCAAGAGTCAGCAAACTTTTTTCTGTAAAGAGCTAGGTAGTAAATATTTTAAATTTTGAGGGCCATATGTTCTCCAAAGGAAATAGTCAGCTTTGCCATTGTGGTTTAAATGCAACATGTAGATCAATGAACATGGCTGTGTTCCAATAAAACTTTATAAAAACAGGTGGCAGACCAGATTTTGCCACAGACTATAGTTTACCAATCCCTGCTCTATGAAAGTACTTTCATAGAGTACTTATGCCATCTCTTGCCTTTCTAGGACTTCTCTAACACTGCGTCAACTGTGAGGCTTCTCCTATCCCTGATATATTAATACATGACAAGACTAACACAGTTTTAACAGTTTAATCCCTTACATTTATTTTTTTAATGTAATTTTTATTTTTTTAACACCAAAAACATTTTGTATTGAAGGTTTCTCTGGTGGCTCAGATGGTAAAGAATCTGTCTAGGAAATCCCATGGACAGAGGAACCTGGTGGACTATACAGTCCATGGGGTCATAAAGAGTCGGACACGAGACTGAGCAACTAACACTTTCACATAGCCAATTAACAATGTTGTGATAGTTTCAGATGAATAGTGAAGGGATATATTCCCTTCCATTTAATAGTAGATGGCAGGGGTATGATCACAACAGAGAAAGATCAACTAGGGAGGTTGGCAGGTGGCATAAAGCCCCCAAATATGATAGGTCATTTTACTAACCGTGTTGATGTAAGATCTGAACATCAGGTTTGCAGGAAAAAAAAAACTAGAATTTTTTTTCTGATCAATGTACCTAGAGTTGATCAGTTAAAAACAAGCTCCAAATAACTATACTCATAAGAGACTGAACACAATCTCATATGTCAGTTTAGGTGACCATGAAAACTATCAAGTGGACCAATTACATACATTCTCTACTCCCCTACATCAGGATGTGTAAAAAAAATTCTTAGTCTTTCTTATGTACCATAAAGTGTATCAGGTGCTGGGAACACAACAATGAATATGGAGCAGCTCCTCCTCTCATGGTTCTTCTAGTCTAGGGATCAGCACATTTTTTTTTTTTATAAAGAGCGAAATAATAAATATATGTCAGGCTTTTCAGGTCGTAGAGTTTCTATCACAACTACTGAGCTGTGTGATCATAGTATAAAAGCAGTTATAGACAATATGCAAATGAATAGGCATGGTTCTGTTCCAATAAAGCTTTATTTATGGACAAAGAAATGTGAGTTTCATATGATTTTCACATGTTATGAAAGCCTATTTGTCTTTTGTTTCTTTTCCCCAACCATTTAAAAATACACCTTAAAAAACACTCTTAGTAACAGGCTATTCCAAAACAGGTGGTGGGCTGGATTTACCCCTGGGCTGTAGTTTGCCAACTCCTGCTCTGGTTTAATTGAGGAGATAAATGTAGAAACAGATCACTTCAATACAATGTGATAAAAGCTACTAGAGTTCTATGGGAGCCAGAGAAAGTCTATCTAACAACTGAAGGCCAAAGAAAGTACCCTAGAACTGTCTCCAGAGATAAATCTAAAAGGTTAATATGAAGGCATTAACTAAGGAATGAAAGAGGAAAGTATGCTCCAAGCAGAAATCAGAGAAAGATCAGAGTCACAGAGATGACAAATAGCATGAAATTCTTGGGGAATGGTATTACTCTAACACAAAAGACAAGTGTCAGATGAAGTTGCAGGTATGGATAGGGATGAAGATATACAATGTCTTGTTTACCATGCCTTTGGGTCACCTACAAATTTCCAGCAGGGGATAAATATAACTGAACCTGTATTTTAGATTTATTTCTGTGGCAACACTTTGGCAGACAAATCTGGGGAAGCCAAGAAGCTATGGAAATAGTCCAGTGGAGAGAAGATGAGGGCAAAAATGGTGGAAATGGAGAGAGGATGATAAATTCTAGAAGTGTCTAAGAACAAGAAGCCAAAAATGACTCAGGTTTCTCACTTGGATGGCTAGGTAGATGAAAGTACCACCAACCACTATTGGAATGGGAGAGGATCTTATAAGCCAAAAATAAATTCAGATTTATACACATTGCCTTTCAATTTTCTGTTGGGTTTTTCTGTAGAAATTTTTACCAGAATGCCATGCATCTGAACTTTGAGGAGAGATCAGAACTAGAGATATAGTTGTGAGCAAAGAGGTGGTAATTTAAACCAGGAATGAATGCAGTTGCTCATATTAAATGAGTAGAGAAGTAGAGTCATAATGGTGATCAAAAGGAGACTGATAGAATAGGAGAAAATGATATTTGAGGCCTTGATGATATTGAAGAGCAGCAGTAAAGAGAATGGGGTATGTGAAAGCTAGGAGGAGATAAGGTTGTTTTCAGAGAGTTGAATTTAGTCTTTCTCAACTGATTCCTGAGAATTAAGAGTTAAGGCCTCAAGACAGTGGTTCAGTAGGACTATGGTAGTGCCCAATAATTTGCATTTTTAAAAAGTTACTAAGTGATGTTCACCAGTAAGAACCACAGCCCTGAAGAATCCACTGTATGCAATGAATTAAAATTTCTCTTATGCACCGAGCACTCTCCTAGTCATGTGCCATCCTTGGGAAAATTGAGATAAAGTCACTCAACTTATCTTTCCTCTGTGATTCAGATAAGAAATTTCACTGGAGAAAGACTAGAAGGTGTCAGGGTTCAATGAATGAGTCACAAGACTCGAGCCTAGGTTAGACATTTAATAAATATTTGTTGACTGAAAGGTTGGCACAGTCCGTGGTACAGTTGGGGGACTGAGCTGCTGGTATAGAAGAGTTTATCTCTGAAGTTAAGATCAAGGACCCATAAGACTAAAGTTTGTGATTCTCTAGAAGAACAATGAAATATTTCAGTATGACAGCAGAAACTGGGGACACATGTACACCCATGGCTGATTCACATCAATGTATGGTAAAAACCACTACAATACTGTACAGTAATTCACCTCCAAATAAAATAAATAAATTAATTAATCAGTAATCAGTTTCCTAAGTGTTCTCCACAGCCCAGAACATACAAAGAAGTTCACAAGAGTTGGGTAGGGAAGAGAAGGGGGAAGGAGGAGACAGAGGTGACCTGGGCGAGAAAAAGGAGAGTCAAAAGGGGGAGAGAGTAACCAGTCCAGTAATCACACTCCTAAGTAAAAATGAGTACTGAAGATTGAATTCTTAAAGGTACAAAATTGATAACAAATACCAAAATGCAAAGGTTAAAAATCCAGAGTAGAGGTTAGCCTCTCAAAAATACACTACCAAAGCAAAATTACAAAAATTATACAACCATATATATATGAAGTTTGCTTTAAAAATAGGATTTTTTGCAATGTAATAGTAGGTTATAAAATGAAAATTAAAGGATTAATAGAGGACTTAAAAGTAAAAAAAAATTAATTTAAAAAATGATAATAGTAAAAATATATCTAGGAATTTCTCTGGAGCTGTTGAGGGCAGTGTGGGGTCAGTTCAGTTTCAGATAGTTCCTTGTTCCATCTTACACTTCTCAAGATCTATAGGCCCCTTCCAATGTAGTTGGTGCTAACTACAGGGTTTTAATCTGTTGTACCTGTTACTTCCAAAGTGGCTCCCTCTGTTTATTTTGGCTTCTTCTGTTTGCAGGTCTCTTCAGTGTCTAATTTCCGCCCTGACACAAGGGGGCGATGGTGGTCACTTATTTAGGCTCACTTGTTCAGTGTGCTGTGGGGAGGGAGGAACACTGCAAACAGTATCACTGGCGTGTGTGGGGAGTGCCCGCAGTGTCTCAGCTGCACTGGGTTTGGCCCGCTCACGGCGTGTGTGCTTTCCTAGACTACACTGCTCAGTCTCCAGGTTGCTCTGCCGGGGAACTGTCTGAGGCGGGCCCTGAGTTGCATGCACTTCCCAGGTCTAAGCCGCTCAGGTTCAGGTCCTCAGGTTCTCCACAAAGGTGCAGACTCGGTTGGGTCTGCGTTTTGTGCCCTTCCCAGGTCCGAGCAGCTCAGGTGACCAGGTGCTTGGCGAGCGCACTCTCCTCCAGGTGGGGAGTGCGTCTTATCGCCTCCCCCATCCCAGCCGCTCAGTTTTCTGGGTGCGCAGTGGGTGTGCCTTCTTAGGTGTGCTGTGTGTCTCTTCTGGGGGACTGATCTCTGGCTGCAACTCTCCCGGCAGATGTCAACTGTCCAGAATCCCAGGTCTTGGTTAGTAACTGGGAGCCTGATTGCAGTTTGGTAGAGGATGCCATCTCTGGGGCCGAGATTGCCCCTTTCCAGCTCTAACTAGCGCCTCCCCCCCC